>NC_042623.1:35811115-36079357 GCF_901001135.1 Rhinatrema bivittatum | reverse complement strand
GAATTAATAAATATTATCTGTACTGATTAAGGTTCTCTTTTCTGGAACCCTGCTGTGGACGACTTGGGAGTAATTGAACTGTGCCCTGTCAGGATTTGAAGCTCTTCTTTCGGATAGAGGCTGCTGTATTGTGGATTTGGCAGTTGAAGCAAAGAGCAGTACTGACGCCCTCTTCAGCTCTAAATTCAAATGGACACACAGTAGGATACAATCTGGGACTTTGCTTGTTCAGAGACTGCTTAAGGTCGGGTGCTATATCACATGCTGATTCTGGTTGAAATACTTAACATGAGTTATGACAAAGTTGAGTTTTCTCTTGTACTATATACATGTGTTTATATGACAAATGCAGATGCTAGGAAGTGAACAGATTTATTTCAGTCATTCATTCCAGTAAAGATAAAACTGTTACTCACTAAAGAGCGTGTGGATTCATTTCTGATACTGGGTTGGGAATCAAAGTGCAGGTTTCACAACGCTATCCTCCTTGGCTTACCAAAAAGTACCCTACAACCTCTACAGTTATTACAAAATGCTGCGGCACGCATCCTTACCAACACTCACCGTCATGACCACATTACACCAGTCCTTCAATCATTACACTGGCTCCCTGTAACCTCCAGGATAATATATAAAGTACTCACGCTAATACACAAAGCCATTCATAACCAGGACATGCAATGGTTCCCAGAACATCTCCTGCTTCACACTCCGACAAGACCCACAAGAACGCATCATCTAGCCAAACTCCAAATACCCTCTCCTAAATGCATGAAGCATACCACCTTTAGAGAGCGATCTTTCATCATTTCAGGAACCTCCCACTGGAATAAAATGCCTTCCCAACTACGCCAGGAACCTTGCCACAAAAAATTCAAGCACAATCTTAAAACATGGCTGTTCAAACTAGCGTATCCTGACTAACGAACTGACTCCCCCCATAGATTCGACATGACCGCCCATCTGACCACCAACCGACCTCCCACCTGACCCTCGCACCGTCTATTTTCTCTCCCTACCCCATCTGACCCTCGCCCATTCTTTACCCCCCACCCACTCTAGGTTTCCTCCTCTTCTTCCCCCTCCATCTATTATTTAACCCTGCTAATTATCCTTATTGCTTTATTTAACCTACTTGTTAAAATCAACTTGTACATTTGTATATATTTCTCGTATTATCATCTCCTGCCCTTGTTAACCCCTACCTGTTAATGTTATTATTATTGTAAAGCCTGTTGCTAAGTTATGTTACATTGTGAACCGAGGTGAGGTTTTGCAAACGTGCCTCGGTATATAAGAAACCCCTAAAAAATAAAGGTCAATTTTTTGAGGTGCAAGTATCCTGTCTGACAACAGGTGAGGACTATAATCATAACAAATTCTAGAAGCATGAAATGTCACTATGTGTTTTGCTGAAAGAAACATAGTTGCCATGAGTTTTGAGGACATGTGGATCTATGCTGACTGATTTGCTGCATAGAATGGGAGAAAGGTCAATTGAGGACGAAATCTCATTAAAATGATTTGACTCTTTTCTATATTTTTTGTGGATCAGGACATGAAAGGGTGCACACTGTGGTGAGAGACAGAGAAGTGGTAAAAGAATTGCACTATGTTGATAGTTGTCCCTTGATAAATGTGTGTGCATTGTGGTGAAAGAACGCATATGATAGTGAGTAAATGAAAGAGTGAATGAATGATAGAGAGTGTGCAACAGAAAGGGATTGTGTGTTAATGAGAGAATGTGGGTCGGATTTTAAAAGGGTTACGTGTGTAAATCCTCAGGATTTACGCGCATAACCGCTCCTGCGTGCGCCGAGCCTATTTTGCATAGGCCCGGCAACATGCGCAAGCCCCGGGATGCACATATGTCCCGGGGCTTTGTGAAAGGAGCGGGGCGGGGGCGGGACCGAGGCCTCCGGCACAGCGGCCATGCCAGGGGATCGCGCACCGGCATCTGGCCGGTGCGCGCAAGTTGCACCTGCCAGAGGCAGGTGTAAATAACAAAATAAATGTGGGGGGGGGGGGGGATTTAGATAGGGCTAGGGGGCGGGTTAAATAGGGGAAGGGAGGGGAAGGTGGGGGGACAGAAGGAAAGTTCCCTCTGAGGCCGCTCTGATTTCAAAGCGGTCTCGGAGGGAACGGGGAAAGCCATCGGGGCTCCCCTAGGGCTCAGCGTGTGCAAGGTGCACTAGTGTGCAGTGTGCACCCCCTTGTGCGCGCCGACTCTGGATTTTATAACATGTGCGTGGCTGCGTGCGCATGTTATAAAATCAGGCGTACATTTGTGCAGACTCAGGGTTTGGACACAGGGTTGCTGAACAAGCTGTAGGCTTGTATATCAATATTGTCTGTGCATACGTAATCCGCAATGACATTGAATCTTATCTCTTTTAGAAGTGAATCATAATCTTGTAGATACGATTCTTCTATTGCCAATGTTTGTTACTATGGGTGGAGACTATAATCCGGAAGTGAAGCGCAAGGAGCCAATAGGAGAATCGTATCTACAAGATTATAATTCACTTCTAAAAGAGATAAGATTCAATGCCATTGCGGATTACTTATGCACAGACAATATTGATATACAAGCCTTCAGCTTGTTCAGCAACCGAGTCCAAACAAAATATACATATCTAAGCCCCTGAGACAGCCATTGTGTGAACGGCAAAACTCGGCCAGAGTTGGGCTGTAATATTTTAGAGGCTGTAATATTTTAGATACTTCTCCACTTCAATAAAGAATTGAAAAGGACCTTGGCATCTATCTCCTTTGTTGTCCTAACGGCTTTTCTAGATCACCTACCTTTTTGCTTCTTTATTATATGGCCTGGCACCGCTCCCCCCACCCCAGTCTTGAAATGAACTCTCCCCAGTTCTTCCTGTCACCTACCTCAGGTCTCCTATCCTCGGACTCAACCTCCTGTCTGGTTCTTTTCCTTCCTCCCCTGGTTTTGACTCCTTCCCCCTGTTCACACTATTCCCCCTCCCCAGGCTGGTGGTGGAGGGAGTTAAGAGGCTGGAAAGAGAATGCTTGGGGAGGGAGGGTAAGAGGTAGGGGAGGCAAATGCAGGGAGAGGGAGGGGGAAGGAGGCAGGGGGTAGCTGCTTGGGGAGGAGGAACATTTCCCACCTGTGCTACTCATGTGCAAAAATTATGTGCTCAACAATAGGCTCACCTGCACACGGCCTAGAAAAAAATAGTGGGAACATTGGCTGAGTCCCTAAATTTAGGATCCTAGTATCATTAGACTCCTAAATTTAGTATCCTAACAAATGGATGGCTACAGGGACAGAGTTAGGGCAGGGAGAGAAAGTTAGGTGGTTAGCACTGAATTTCAGCATTGGGCACCTAATTTAGGGGCCTAAATCTAGTCAAATGAATAGCCATCCTAAATGTAGGACCCTAAAATTTAGGCCCTAAATTTATATGAATTTTCAATTAAAAACCTAGGCATCTAATTATGGCTGAAAACAGGCACCTAACTTAGAAGCCCAAATTTAGAAGCACATCTTTTTTGAATATTGGCTTTTATATTTGTAAAATATAGTCTGGTTTTATACTGATATAATGAAAATATACCTTTCAAATTTCAGTCATTCTCCCCCATCCAAAGCAAGAGCTTTTCTTACTCCAGAATCCTCCATGATTACAAGCTAAAAATACCTGACTTCCAAAAACTGTTCAAATTTTAGATATTGGAAGAGTCCACTTATAAAAATCATCAAGAAAGCTTTCAATACAAACAAATCATCCCCTTTGGCTACCAAAACGAGTTGCAGTACCTTGTGCCAAAATTTTTGAGCTGAGGGAGCTTTATCCCACATCTCCATGTCTGAATGCTGATCACAGTCCAGTGACTGGCTCTTGTCTTGGCAGTTCTCTCACGTACACACAGCATACACTACTTGTGAATGGCACAGACGAGCTGCAAGAGGGCAGCAGGCAATGCTTACATTGCTAACGCACTATTCACAGAATGAAAATTACTCACTCTGTCCTCAGACGAACCTTTGATTTTTTTGTTTGTTCTTTATTGCATTCTGTTCTTTTTTTTCATAAGACAAAATGATTTTCTATGGTTTGCTCTATTCCATATTGTGATCTGATTAAAATTACACTGTCTGTCCTCAATTTATTTTCCCTCTCTTTTACTACAATTAACCTGATCTGGCCATAATGTGAAAAACTAAATAATAAACATTGATTCACTATTACCCAAGAGCAAAAATACTGGGAATAATTCACACAAATCAAAACCCGAATAACCCGGACCAAATACCCTATACATGGGAACAAATATCAGAATATTTTGAGTGCTCTTATGACTATTCTACAGGCTCTTGCCCACAATGGGCTTCAACCAGCATACTACTGAGCACATAGTTCTCACGTCATTTGCTCATTCCCATTCTACACTGAGGTTTTGTACCCACAAACTACCTTATATTAATTTTTATTAATACCCAAACTATTCTTTTGATATTTCAATATCTAAAAAACGACTTTCAACTTATCTTTAAACTGCCTTCCACATTGGCTCAGTGATGTGCCTTCCCAACATTGACAATGTTTCGGCTTCTGCCTGCCTCAGGGGAATGTGCCTAATCTTTGAAATAGCTATCTCCGCTCAGTGATCATTTCAAAATGGGCCAAGACCTATCTGACAAGGCACGAGCTAAATATACTATGACATTTTCAAGGAAAATAAATCATAGTTTTAAGACATCAGTCAAGTCCATATTAAGGTTGCTTGATCTCCTGAAGACCATGGTTTAACTCATTCCCATGGCACGTTTCCACATGACGCTTGCTGTCACGATTAAATGTATGATATTAGAGATGTGCATGCTCTTGCTATTTATAAGAGTGGTGAAGATGACTCCCTAAGGCAGCCTGTTTGGGCAAAATGCCAAGCATCGGGACATCTGCCTTATTAACCGCAACTTTTTTCATAAGCTATGTGTATTTGAATCACAAACAGAATATTGAGAAGCAAATGAGCATAAAGATTTCATCTAATATTGAGTACCGAGTTTTTAATAGATGGACTTTGGATTTAAGATGGACTTTTGGTTCACATACTAAATACAAAAAATTGAGCAGTGCTACAGCAGATTTGAACAGTGCTACAGCAGCCATCTGCAGTCTGAATGCAAATTTAAAAATTGAAGAAAAAATATATAAACATAAACATATAAAATATTAAAGATAATGCGACTCATAAGAAAATAAAAATCAGTTTATGGACTGGCACAAGAGTTGTGCTGCTGTTTGAATCAGAGTTTTTTTGTGAATAATGATTTTGCCCTTTGCCTAATTCACAAAGCGGTGAATTGCATCTGAAGTCTTTTTCCTCCGTTTAAATATTCCATACCATTTGCATATCTCTTACATATGGACAATTTATTGGTTTGCAATTCACACAAGCATACTCATGATCTCAATGACACTACATTGCAACCCTCTTCACTGCATCCTATACCAACCCAACTCCCTGCCCTCTCAATAACCTACACCCCCACACTTACCTTAACACCTCACCACACAGGAGCTTTCCTCTCGGAGAATATTAAACTTCACCTTACCCGAGTTTATCCCACTGAAAACAGCCCAGTCCACACACCCAATTATACTATGACATTAATTATACTAGTCAAATTTAGATATATATGTACAGTATTACATTATTTAGCAACCCCTATTTGTCACATTATAAACCCGTTACCTCTACACTAAACAAATATAATCTGCTTAGCTGTTACTGTTAAACTGTTATTATAGTTACTCTATAAAAGCTGGTATATTGGTTACACTGTAAAGCTTCGTTGCTGAATACTTGTTGCCTGTAAACTGATATTTATGTATTTATTTATTTAACACTTTTTTATACCGACCTTCATAGTAATAACCATATCGGATCGGTTTACATTTAACAAGGGTATAACTGAAGCGCCAACTAAAGTAATTAAACAATAGAGGTGAATAAGGCAAAGTTACATTCAACAAGGAGTAAAGAACTTGGAAGTTTAAATAGCTGGAAAGAAGGTAAAGGCAGGTAATAATTATGAAATACAATAGAGAATACGGGTTAAAGCTTAAAGTGCTTTAACCTGGAAGTGCCAGAGTCCATCGTTCATGAAGATAAAAGACCATCCAGGTCCAGGTAAGAGTAAGGGCAGCTAGTGATTGTCTGGGGGATCAGAGAAGGCTTGGTGAAAGAGCCACGTCTTGAGTTTTTTTCTGAATGTTAAAAGGCAGGGTTCCAATCTGAGGTCTGATGGGATGTTATTCCAGATAGATGGGCCTGCTATCGAAAACGCTTGGTCTTTGGTTGAGGAGAGGCGTGTGGCTTTAGTAGGGGGAAATTTCAGAGTTCCTTTGTGAATATCTCTAGTTGGTCTGTTGGAGGAGTGTAGTTTGAAAGGGAATTCAAGGTCGAGTTGAAGTTGATGGTGGATGGATTTGTGTATTAGGGTGATTGATTTGTATAGGATTCTAAAATTCACTGGTAACCAATGTAGGTTTCTGAGGATGGGTGAGATGTGTTCACCACGGCTGGTGTTGGTCAGCAATCTCGCTGAGGCATTTTGTATCATCTGCAGTGGTTTGGTGGTAGATTTGGGGAGGCCTAGGAAGAGGGCGCTGCAGTAGTCTATCTTGGCGAATAGCAACGCTTGGAGGACTGTCCTGAAGTCATAGAAAAATAGGAGTGGTTTGAGACGTTTTAGAACCTGTAGTCTGTAGAAGCAGTCTTTGGATGTGGTGTTGACCATTTTCTTTAGGTTTAGTCGATTATCTAGAATTACCCCAAGGTCTCTAACATGCTTATGGGTGATGTGGGAGTTGTGTGGGGATGGTGGGGGGATATTATCTTCGTTTGAAGAGATGAGGAGGAACTCCGTCTTTGAGGCATTGAGGACCAAGTTTAAGCTGTTGAGAAGACTGGTGATAGATAGAAGGCAGTTATTCCAGTGGGTGAGAGCTTTTGAGATAGAATCTGTTATAGGGATTAGAATCTGCATGTCGTCTGCGTACAGATAATGAATTAGATTAAGATCGGTTAGCAATTGGCAGAGGGGGAGGAGGTAGATGTTAAAGAGGGTTGGAGATAAGGAGGATCCTTGTGGTACACCAAGAATGGACTTTGTTAAGGGTGACTCTTTATTATTGATTTTGACTTTGAAGGTTCTATTGCAGAGGAAGGACTTGAACCAACTGTGGGCTGATGTCCATCAACGAATGTCGGTATAGAAAAACCTCCAATAAATAAATAAATAAATACATATTTTCAATTAAATATTAAATGTTGATACCGGATATATTTTTCTGTTCTTTTCTGTTTTACATTTCCACATGAGACAAACCAAAGGACACTGAGGGTGCATTGATCTCAAATCAGTGAAAACCTCAAGGACTGATCCCAGACCATGGATGAGCTATAGATCAGTCTGTCCTGACACCAAACAACATCATTTCAATATACAGGGCTGTCCTTAATGGGGGGCAGGGATGGGGAGGATGAAAGGTGAACTTTGGGTGGCTGCGTCAGACCCTTTATTTTGAGGGGCCCCACACAGAAAAGAGAAGTCATCAGCAGTAGCATCTGTCCGCACTGAAGCAAGGGCAGTACCAGTATCTCTCAGTCATTAGATTAGTATCCGCAATGAGATACATCAGAAGTGGCAGTGTGCTTTTCCCTCCTCCCTACCCCAATATCTTTAGACCAGCAGAGAAGAGACACCTTGTCATCTGCAGTCATATATTGACCCACATCACTTTTCAGGACCATGTTGATCTGCCTGAGCATTAAGCAGCAGCCAAATAGTTGCCTGGAACTAGGCTTAGAAGCTGGGGCAGGAGAGGGAGAGTGCTTGCTGGGGTCTTGGGGGAAAGAAAGAAAGAAAGAGTGCTTGCTGGAATATGGGGTGGGATGGAAGAGAAGTGGGGAGAAGGGGCAAAGTGCTTGCTGAGGTTTGCCATGTCTTGTTTGGAAGAAAGAGCCGTCAATATCAGATGGTCAGGACAGGCTGTACCAGGCTCTGTTCAATCTTAGGGGGCATACGAACCATACATCCCCCTCCCACACGATTCAATCCCAAAGAGGTCCCATTTTGGCTGATTCGCTCTGGGCCCCACACTCCCTAGGGTAAGTCCTGCCAATGTGACCCTCAGAAGCATCTTTTAAAATTTTTAAAACCTTAAATTGTAATATCCTGTTTCGATCCAAACTGGATGTGAAAATACATATAGGAGCTCCAGACCAAGAATCAAAATGTCATATCTATCTTCAGGAAATGTGAATGTTCTAAAGTAGGGTTGCTAACTGGCTCCAGATATTTAGGACAGGTTGATCCAGTCCTGGTTTAATCCCATTGCATGCTGGGATTTATTCTGATTTATCTATTGCATTCCCTAAGAACATCAGGACTATAAGTACCTGCATGCAGGGGAGTAAAACCAGGACTGGATCAACCTGTCCTAAAAATCTGGAGTCAGTTGGCAACTCTGTTCTAAAGGTCTTCAGAAATCAATTGGCTAGCAAAATTTTTCTTGTCCAGAAAGTCATTTAGTGGTAAATTTTCAAAGGCTTAGTCATAAACTACACACATAAAATCACAGAGTTATAAGGGTAGAATGGCTGAATCTTCCTAAGTGGATTTTCAGCCAGCTAAAAGTTTGTGCCTGCTTTGTCAGTTAAGCAGTTCACTGAAAATGTATGTACCCTTTACTATTTAAGTACAAAGGCAGAAACAGGTCTTTTTGTGACAAGAAGCCAACAACGAACAGAATTGTTTCTTGTTTCAAAGAAAGACTTTGTTGGTCATACTGGCAGACAGTTCAGATTTGCTAGATTCCAAGTATTCCTGCAATAGGTAGCTGCAGGCAAGATGTCTGGGGGGAAGAAACCCATGTAGCTCCAATTTTTTGGACCAGCAGTTTCCTCCTGCTCCTTTGTAATCCCAGCTAAAACCAGGGCTAGGATTTAGTACAATAAGCCTTCATTCACAAATACCCAGGTTGCCCTCAAAGTCCATTAGATAGTGTACATCCTCTTGCTTTAAAATATCTTTTTCTTATTAATGAGGTTAGCTTTTTTACTCAGGCTGCAGCTCTGTATGCTGGGGTTCCCAGTTTTTGATCCCCTGTCCATCACAGCTGTTTGGGCTGAAGCATGCTGTGAAGGTAGTGGAAATGGTGGGAAGATGTAGTCATTACCTGCCAATGAGTGGTGCTGAGGATGTGCTTCAGAGGAGACAAACCTCCAGTCCATGGGCCAGGAAGGATTTTCAGAGCCATCTGGGTGCGCAGTCTGGGGAAGTTTGTAACTTTTGGTCATTCACGGGAAGACCCTATGACTGTCCGCACTCACCCCAGATGCCACTTAGCTACCCTGATGCCAAGCCTTCCTCTTCACAGTGAGAACGCCACCATTGAGCCTCCTTCCAGCCATGCTGTGTTGACCCCTAGGACCGCGCATGTGCACGCTCCCAGACTTTAAGGGCTCTGTGGTGGGAAACATTGCTGTGCTCCCATTTGATGATGTCAGGCCTTGGGGGCCATTTAAACCTCATTCCTATGGACTTTCAATGCCTCAGCAACAGGTCTTCTTGCTCTTGCAGTGCATGTTGCTTTGTCGTCTCTTTGCCTTGCCTGTTGTCTTCCTGCCTTGCTGTTAACTTGCCTTGTCCTGCTTGTGACTTGGACTCCAGTGCCTTATCTTGTCTTATCTGTTCATCTCTGCCTGACTTCTGGTTCTGCCACTGGCTGCATTACTGGACTGCCGCCTGTCCTGACCCCTGCTTGGACCTCGATATCACTTGCTGCCTGTCCCGACTTTGGCCTAGTGGTCACTTGACTTTGTCTGACCACTCCATACAGGACTCTCGCCTAAGCCCTGACCGGGAACCCAAGGAATCAATCTGCGGGGAATGGGACTGGTATAGGTGAAGCACTGTCAGCATGTGCCTAGTAGGTTTGCCTGCTAGGCTGCGTCAACCATGCCAAAGCCCAAGGGCTCACATCCGTGACAAAGGTGGATCAAAAAGGAAAGGATAAAAAAAAAAGTGTGGGGTAAGGAAGACAAAAAAATATTTTTACATTTACAACAAAATCTCCAGTATTTGATGATGAGACACCAATTTCTCAGAAGGGATGTCGTAAATTAATCTATTAGCAACATCAGAAAAAATGGTCTTAAAGGATGGTGATATGCTGCAGAAGATATTGCTGATAAGAGAAATGACAGTAGGAAGGATGGCCTATGCTGCAACAGCTGCTGCTACTGGCAAGAGAATGATTGAAGGAAGCCTGACCATTTGCTGCAGGAAAAGACCTAGAAGATTTTAGTTTCAGAAGAGGCCGGAGCCTCAGCTCTGCTTCTCTGGAGGTCAGGGGGATGTGGGATGAAGGAAGTAGAGTGAATCTGCTAAGTGGATTATGAGAAATTGCAGGAGGACCTTGTGAGACTGGAAGACTGGGCATCCAAATGGCAGATAAAATTCAATGTAGGCAAGTGCAAAGGGATGTACATAGGGAAAAGTATTTCACACTAGTTATACAATGTTAGGTTCCACATTAGAAGTTACTACCCAGGAAAAGGAGCCATCACAGGCAACACTTTGAAATCCTCAGCTCAGTGTGTGGCAGCAGTCAAAAAAGTTAACAAAATGTTAGGAATTATTAGGAAAGGAATGGAAAATAAAATGGAGAATGTCATAATACTTCGGTATTGCTCCATAGTGAGACCACACCTAGAATACTGTGTGCAATTCTGGTCGCTGCAACTCAAAAAAAGATATAGTTGAACTGGAAAAAGTACAAAGAAGGGTGACCAAAATGATAAAGGGGATGGGAAAACTCCTTTATGCAGAAAGTCTAAAAAGGTTAGAACTGTTTAACTAGGAGAAGAGACAGCTGAGAGGGGGATACGATAGGGGTCTATAAAATCATCAGTGGATTAGAATGAGTAAATGTGAACCGGTTATTTCTTCTTTCAAAAAATAGGGGACATCTCATGAAGTTAGCAAGTAGCACATTTAAAACAAATAGGAGAAAATTGGTTTTCACTCAATGTACCAATAAGCTCTGTAATTCATTGTTAGAGGATGTGGTTAAGGCAGTTAGAGTAGCTAGGTTTAACAAAGGTTTGGATAAGTTCCTGGAGGAGAAGACCATAAACTGATATTGACCAGGTGCACTTGGGGAAAGCAGTTATTTATTATCAAGCATTAGCAATATGGGATCTATTTACTGTTTGAGATCTTGCCAGGTACTTGTAACTTAGATTGGCCACTGTTGGAGACAGGATACTGGGTTTGATGGACCTTTAATCTGACCCAGTATGGCAATTCTTATGTTCTTCTGTGGGTTTTCTTATTAGGTGAATGGTCCTGTCCTGCAGTGAGAATACACATGGGGCATTTTATTCACTCCTTAGTCCAGAGCTTTCCAAACTTTTCATGTTGGTGACACACTTTTTAGACAAACATAATTTCACGACACGGTAATTCAGTCTACTAGTAAACCAGAGGTTAAAGGTTAAACGAACGAAACATATTTCGACAATTTATGTATGTTTCCTTAAATATATACATAAATAAAATGTTTCATGACACAACCTATCTCATGAAAACCTTAAGGGGCGGATTTTCAGAGCCCTGCTCGCGTAAATCCGCCCAAAACCGGGCAGATTTACGCGAGCAGGGCCCTGCGCGCCGGGAAGCCTATTTTACATAGGCCTCCCGGCGCGCGCAGAGCCCCGGGACTCGCGTAAGTCCCGGGGTTCTCCGAGGGGGGCGTGTCGGGGGGCGTGTCGGGGGGCGGGCCCGGTCGTCGCGGCGTTTCGGGGGCGTGTCGGCAGCGTTTTGGGGGCGGGTACGGGGGCGTGGCTACAGCCCGGGGGCGTGGCCGCGCCCTCCGTACCCGCCCCCAGGTCGCGGCCCGGCGCGCAGGAGGCCCGCTGGCGCGCGGGGATTTACGCCTCCCTCTGGGAGGCGTAAATCCCCCGACAAAGGTAGGATGGGGGTTTAGACAGGGCCGGGCGGGTGGGTTAGGTAGGGGAAGGGAGGGGAAGGTGAGGGGAGGGCAAAGGAAAGTTCCCTTCTAGGCCGCTCCGATTTCGGAGCGGCCTAGGAGGGAACGGGGGTAGGCTGCGCGGCTCGGCGCGCGCAGGCTATACGAAATCGATAGCCTTGCGCGCGCCGATCCAGGATTTTAGCCGATACGCGCGACTACGCGCGTATCTACTAAAATCCAGCATACTTTTGTTTGCGCCTGGAGCGCAAACAAAAGTAGGCTGTTCGCGCTCGTCTGAAAATCTACCCCTAAATTTATATTAAAAATATATATTCCAAGATTCATGTTATTGTTATAATTTATGAGAAACAATAATAAAACAAATTGTCTGTCCCCCACACACTCATCTCTCTCCTCCCCCCAGCACATGTCTGGCCCCCACACACTCATATCTCTCCCCCTCAAGCACATGTCTGTCCCCCCAGCACGTTTGTCCCCCACTCACTCATCTCTCTCCCCCCAGCACATGTCTGGCCCCCACACTCATGTACCTCGTCTTTTTGATTGTTGCCAGTTAAGTGCTTCACTCCCTTCCATGATCACCAGACACTGCTGCTTGCAGTCAGTACTCCTCATGGCCAGGCCTCATCGGCAGCAGCAGCCAATGCAAGGATGGCTGGGCTTGTTCCACCCACCAAGCCCCCCAAAAAAACGTGATTGACAGCAAAAATCACCCAATAATAAGCATCCCATAAACTGAAAAAAAAGTGAATCTCTAGAAAAAAAAAAGCCCAAACTCGCATCAGAGTTGACCGGGCTTGCGCGACACACCTGCACACTGCAGGCGACACACTAACGTGTCCCGACACACAGTTTGGAAAGCTCTGCCTTAGTCCAAGCAATTGCATGTTTCACTATTAAAACAAGCCCTTACTCTATCACCTTTCCCTTCTGGGACAACAGCTGATCCTAAATTACTCTCCTTAGTCTTTTTCCCCTCTAAAGTGGCAAGCACTCAGTGATCAAAGTCAGTTTATGAATAATTACGTGAGGTACAAAACAAGTGAAAAATCGTTTGCAAGCACAAATTAAAAAAGGGAAAGAACACTATCAGAATTTTAATGTAATGTAAGACATATGGTGAGAGAGACAACAGATAGGACAGAGAGAAAGGGAGAGAAATATACAACAAAGAAATATGAGCAAAGAGAAAGTCAGAAAGCAAAGGAAAAACAAAGGCACATCATGGAAGAAGGATACACCTGATAGGGAAGAAAAAGAGCGTGAGAGCAAGAGAAAAAAATATGCAGCAAAAGAATAGCAATGATGTGAGAGAGAAACAGATAGGGATTGTGAATTGGAAGACCAATATATATATATATATATGGGAGGAGACTAATAAAGTAAAAAGAGAGCAAGAAAGAGAGAGAGAAGCAGCGGGATGGAGAATGGGGAATAAAGGGAAAACAGTAGTAATAAAGGAAGGAAGGGAAGGCACAGTAGATAAAAAAAGCAAAATAAAAAGAATCAGGAAGAAGAGGCAAAAAAGAAGAGAATGCAAGAGACAGAAATAGAAAGAAAGGTATATGAAAAAGGCAGCAGAAGATAGAATCAAATAGTTCATGGTAAAGGGCAAGACAAAAAGAAAAACAGAAGAAAGATGAGAGATGAGAGATAAGAGGAAAGTGTTAGAGACTGCAAGCCCCGAGTGTCCCATGAGACAGGCAGGCAGGAACCAGATGCTCACTGCAGGATGTGCTTTGCAATGGGAATCAAGAGAAAAGGTTATTGAGGCTTTTGAGTTGAATGGTGGGCATGATGGGGGCAGGGGTGGGGGGAAGCGGGATGGAAGGGTGGCTGACAGGGGAGGGGTATGTATCCTAAACTGCAGCAATGACATATGCAGACAACCAAAGGCTTAGCTGACTACCTGATTCTGCACTAGGTAAACTAGAGTTTACTTGTTCTGTTTCCTCACTGACCTGATGAAGGGAGAATTTCTCTAGAAAGCTAGTCAGAGATGTATTGAGTTAGTCCAATAAAAATCTATCACCTACATATTATTTGTTGATTCTTATTTTGAAAACGAAATAAAACAAGTAACTGTCAGACCCATCAGTATGACATCACAACAAGTGAATTTAAAAAGTAAAGGAGAGGAGAATGGAAGCAGTACAAAGTCAACACTGTAAGGAGGCCCGCAGCTTTAACCAAGAAGCTCCTTCCCAGGCCTGAGACTTTTCTGCAGTCTCACAGATTATGGTGTCACTGGATCCCTCTAAACAAATGTATTCTGTCATTCTATATATTTCATCAGATTGCAGTACCTTCCATAATCCCTACAGAGGGACAAGAATTTCCAAGCCAAGGAGAGAGCTACCTTGGAAAATGGAATACTGAAAAGGTGCAGCAAAACTTCAGCTTTTTGTACTTAAAGTCAGACTTCATTCATACTGCAAACTGTGGCAGTTCATAGTCTAGAAGACACATATTACAGATCAGTGGCGTAGCCACGGGTGGGCCTGGGTGGGCAGGTGCCCACCCAACTTAGACCCAGGCCCACCCAACTGGCACCGGAACTGCAAGGCTGTCGCGGGATCCCATCCCCGCGACAGCGAACAAGAGAACCCACGCCTCGCGCGCCATCACGGCACACATGGGGAGGCGCTGCTGCGGCCGTATGGCCAACCGGTCTTCCTGTTGAGGGGGGGGAGCGGAAGCGCCGCGCGCAGCTTCCGCTTCCTCCCCCCAATGCAGGAAGATCAGCTGCCTCTCCTGCTGCCACCCATTCTCCTGCTATCTTCGGGCCAAACGGCCCGCCGAACTTCCTGTTTGGAGGTGGGGGAGCGGAAGCGCCGTGCACAGCTTCCGCTTTCTCCCCCAAAGCAGGAAGATCAGCTGCCTCTCCTGCTGCCACCGGCCTCCTGCTATCTTCGGGCGTCGGGCCCGCCGATCTTCCTGCTTGGGGGGGGGAGGGAGGAAGCGGACGTTGTGCGCTGCGCTTCCGCTCCCCCCCCCCCGACAGGAAGTTCGGCGGGCCGTAGGGCCTGATGCCCAAAGATAGCAGGAGTCCGGTGGCAGCAGGAGAGGCAGCTGATCTTCCTGCTTTGGGGGAGGAAGCGGAAGCTGTGCACGTGCTTGAATGTGTATGTGTGGATGAGAATGGGAGTGTGTGTGTGTGGGTGAAAACTGGAGCCTGGGTGTGTATGTGGGTGAGAATGGAAGCTTGAATATGTGGGTGAATGGGAGCTCGAATGTGTGTATGTGTGGTTGAGAATGGGAGCATGGGTTTGTGTGTGGGTGAGAATGGGAGCTTAAATGTGTGTATGTGTGGGTGAGAATGGAAGCTTGAATATGTGGGTGAATGGGAGCTTGAATGTGTGTATGTGTGGGTGAGAATGGGAGCCTGGGTTTGTGGGTGGGTGAGAATGGGAGCTTGAATGTGTGTATATATGGGTGAGAATGAGAGCCTGGGTTTGTGTGGGTGGGTGAAAATGGAAGCTTGAATATGTGGATAAGAATGGGTGCTTGAATGTGTGTATGTGTGGGTGAGAATGGAAGCTTGAATATGTGGGTGAATGGGAGCTCGAATGTGTGTATGTGTGGTTGAGAATGGGAGCCTGGGTTTGTGTGTGGGTGAGAATGGGAGCTTGAATGTGTGTATGTGTGGGTGAGAATGGAAGCTTGAATATGTGGGTGAATGGGAGCTTGAATGTGTGTATGTGTGGGTGAGAATGGGAGCCTGGGTTTGTGGGTGGGTGAGAATGGGAGCTTGAATGTGTGTATATATGGGTGAGAATGAGAGCCTGGGTTTGTGTGGGTGGGTGAGAATGGAAGCTTGAATATGTGGATAAGAATGGGTGCTTGAATGTGTGTATGTGTGGGTGAGAATAGGACCTTAAATGTGTATATGTATGGATGAGAATGGGAGCTTGAATATGTGTGGGTGAGAATGGGAGTCTGGGTTTATGTGTGTGGGTGAGAATGGGTGCCTGGATGTGCGTCTGTGTGTGCATAAGAATATAAGCCTGGGGAGGGGTGAGAAAGTGAGAACTTGTATGTGTGTCTGCAGAGAATGTGAGCTTGGGGGGGGGGGGGGGAGAGCATATGAGAGTGAGAGCTTGAGTGTGTGAGAGAAAGCGTGTATGTGTGTGTGTGTGTGTGTGTGTTTGTGTGTGTGTGTGTGGAAGGGAAGAAGACAGTAATAGAAGAAAGACACTGAAAAGGAATTAGGAAATGAGCTATAAGGGAAAAAATGGGAAAAAGAGACCAGGACCAACTGATTAGAAAAATACAAAGATCAGACAACAAAGGTAAAAATATATATCTATATTTTGAGATGTTAGCAATTTAAATATAAGCAACACCACCGCTCTCTCAAAATTTATGGACAGGTAGGAGCCGTGTATAAAATCGTAATAATAAGAAGGCTAAAGTACCACAAATCACCGTGAATTATGTTTGTATCATTAAGTAAACCTCATACTTAGGCGTAGATGTGAATGCTATGCTGCATAATTTGGCATTATTTATCAGTAAAAAAACAACTAGTAGACCTGCATGCCTACAGCCCATCCATGTTAACCTTGTGCCCACCCAAAAAATCAATTCTGGCTACGCCACTGCTACAGATCCTATCAAACCACAAAGATAGACATCACCAAACTAAGAAAAGGAACAGGTTATAACTAACTCGATACACCCCATGTACTCAGAAACATAAATGCTTTTGAACAGTTCTGAAAACAGCTGTTCTTAGTAATTATTTTAAAACAAAAAATGAGACAACTCACCAACATCGGACTCTTTGTGAGTTTTGATGATTTCAGCCAGTTCAAAATTTCCTGCAATAATGGCAACCTGTGAGAGGGAGAGACAGCAGGAGGGGAAGTGAGAGTGAGAAAGGGAGTAGGAGGGAAACACAGCAGGAGGGAGAAAAGGAGAGAGTAGGTTTAGTAGGTGCAGGAGTGAACAGGTTGAAGCAAACAAGGCAGAGAGTGAGTTGGGAAAGGAACAGAGAAAGAGGGACAAGTGAACAGGAAGGTAGAGAAAGAATTAGTCAGGTTCAAGAATTCTGCAATATTATACAAATATTACAATCTCACAAGATTCCACAGTGATTGTTAAATCCTGTGCTAAATGTCAGTCACCTATCACTGTGTTTGGCATGGGAAGGAGATACCTCCTTCAGTGATAAGAGCACAGGGTGTGGAGAGGAAATGTATGGGCAAATGTCTTTCATGGCGAAAAAGAGCATGGCAGTCAAAGGATTGTAGGGGATGACAAAGTAGACAAAATGTTTGCTCCAGTTCACATTAGCATACATTGACAGGAGTTTAAATTGAAGAGAGGAGTGGCAAATGAAAGCTGATTGAATTGATTGTCACCCCCAGCAAGCAAATGAGGTTAGTGAAGGAAACCATAAGAATAAGTATCTCACAAAGCTACTAGTAAATGAAAGAGCAGACCAGGGAAAAAGATTATACACAGGAAATTTATTTTAAATTCTTCTAACCCACATGTTCCATACTGGAGTTCACAGCAGCCTACATAGCAATACATTCATATTCATGAACAAACAATAAAAAAAATATCATCAGTCATATAAAGGAAACATTCAATTTAAAAAAGCCTGCTCGAAAATAAATGTTTTTAAAGCCTTTTTTAAATGCATTTCAAGATGATACCATTTGAACAGTTTCAGGCATGTTGTTCCTCAAGTAAGGGCCAACCACTGACTAGGCTCTGTTTCATGGTATCTCAAGTCTAGCCATTTTGATGGTAGATACTTCTAGCAAGTCAAGGAAAACAGAAATGTCTGGAAAGCCATGAGCACAAATACTCATAGTCTTGGCAATACAATTCTAAACCTGCAAGTTGAAATGGCAGAGGCAAATCCAGACACTGTTGCTGTTACAGAGACATCATCACTGGGATATGGCCATAATGGCCTATAATCGGTTGAGGAAGGGACAGGGTAGGGAAAAGGGATGGAGGAGTAGTGCTTCATGTAAAATATCATAGGATACATTTTCAATAAGATGCCCAAATAATAAAGTAGGTAAAATCATTTTAACTTGCTCAAACCTATTTGATCTTCAATATAAACTCCCTTCATAGTTTGTGTTTGAAGATGAGGTGGTTACTCCCTTCATAGTTTGTGTTTGAAGATGAGGTGGTTATATATGTGCATTTTAAGTCTTTCTTCAATGAGGGCATAAAGTATTCACATTCCCTATGTGCATATATATATATTTTTATATTTCTTTATTGAAGCAAGATTGCCAAATTACAAAGCATAACTGTACATGAAAAATGCTACAATGGTGTAACAAACAAAATTCAAGAATATTTCTTGCTTCATTCTTTTTTTCTCAGCCAGCTACTTCCAGATCACATTTGCTCCCATTCATCCATCCACATACATACCTCTGTAGGCACTGAACTAAATACTTTGAAGTAGGGATCCACAGAAAAATTACTTATATCCAGTGTTTATAATATTTGTGACAATCTGGGCTACAATTGAATATAGCCTCTCTGTTTTCGTAGATATACCGGATTCCCACTATAATTTTTCTTAGTTTTTCCATAATAGCGTAATTTTTCATTTCTAATTTCCAAATAGATATATTAGGTAGTTCTTCATTGGGCCAGTTCATAAGAATGATTTTTTTGGCTAAGGTTATCACAATACTAATCAGTTTGGCACCACCTGCTGGCAAAATTTCAGTGTCATCTAACAAGTATAAGTATAATATCCTGCTGTTCCATATCAAAGTAGTGCTTAGTAATGTACTTAATAGGACGTATATAGTTCCAAAAATCACAAAGTTTAGTACAATCTGTGAACATATGACACAAATCTCCTACATTTAATGCAAACATCTCATGCCCCCAGTTTCATCTTAGCTCCTAAGGATCTAGAAATAAAAATTCTATGAAGAATTTTGAACTGTACTTCTCTCTGGGCTACAGGTTTTAGGTATTTATAGAGAGCAGCAAAATCTGATATCAAATCTTGAGTTTCCAATAGGATCCCTAAATCTTTACTCCAGAATCTAGCCAAATTAGGCAAAGTGATTATCAGGTAATTCCTCTTTGATATGCATTTTTCAAATGCTAATTTTGTTAAACTTCAGAGGTATGTCAAAAAAGGTTTCCTCTGCATCTGTAAATGCAAGACGTTGCAAACAATTTTTTCCCTAAGGAAAACCAATAATGCCTGGGATTGCAAGTAGGCATAACAATTTTCTTTTGGGATATCCCATTTTTCTTTCAACTGTTGAAAAGAATGAATGTTATTGCCTTCAGAATCCACCAGTTGCTCTGTACAGTATAATCCCTTATTTCTCCATTCTCTATACACTTAAACCACTTGGGAAGTCAGGATTACCCACCAGAGATAGAAATGGGGATACATGTGAAGAAAGCTTGTTGGCTGTTCTCAAACACTTCCAGGCTTTGTAATTAGATTGAAACCAAAATCCCCAGTGATCTAGTAACAATTTTTTTGGCTGAGAACAATGCAGCAAATTAATCGGAGCCCATGGCTTAACCAATCCTGTTAACAATTGATCAGGATGAAATTTAGCGTGCACTGATACCCAGTCCTGATAAAGCACAGTAGAGCTGCCACATTATATGCTCTTCAATCTAGTAGTGCTTGACTTCCCTTCTTTTTTACCTTACATAATAAAATATAGTTAATTCTTGCTCTTATTTTTTTCAAAATAAAAGCCTTTATATAGATTGGAAGCCCAAGATCTCCTTTGTTCAATTCCTTAATAGGAGCAACTGTAGCACATGTATAATTTTCGGTAAAATCACCATCATGACTACTGCACATCTGCCCATAGTGACAAAGAATAATCCATCCACTTAGTTAATAATGTTTTGCATTTGTACAAGGACTGCACCAAGTTTAATTGGTATAACTGTTCCTCTGTGCAGGTCAATTGGATACCTAGATATTTCAAAGCCATTATAGTCCATTTAAAAGGGAAGGGTGACTTGCAAGTATCTTTCAAGGTTGGAAATAACGAGAATGCTTCAGATTTCACATAGTTTATTTTTAAACCTGAAAAAGTCCCAAATGACTGAATAGTATGAATCACTTGCTCCAAACATTGCTCAGGATTACCCCAAAACAATAGCATATCGTCTGCAAATAGACTGAGTTTTACTTCTTGCTTCCCTATGTTTATATCCCGAAATCCTTGCATCTCTCATAGTTTTATTGCTAATGGTTTTAAAGATAATACATAAAGTCAAGGCAAAAGAGGGTACCCCTGTCTAGTTCCCTGCAATATGTGAAATTGGGATGATAACATGCCATTAACAAAATTTGGGCTTTTGGTGTTTTATAAAGTGGTTTCATCCAACTAATAAAATTTTCAGAAAAGCCAAATTCATGTAAAATATACCATAAGTATGGCCATTCAACATGATCGAAGGCCTTTTCCAAATCTAGACTGACTAATAAGCCTCTAGTATTATTCTGTTGAAAACCCTGCAATGCTAACAATGCTTTTAAAATGTTAGTGGTTGAGCTATGACCTCTAATGACTCCTGTTTGATCAGGACTCATTAAGCCTTGCATTATTCTTGTCAGCTTGTTAGCCAGAACTGCTGCCAGTCTTTTGATATTCTGGTTGAAAAGGGAAACTGGGCAATATGATTCAGGGAGCAATGGATCTTTGCCCAGTTTGGGTAACAATATTATCATGGTCAAATTATGCCCTAAAGAAAGGGCACCCCATTCCTGTGCCAAGGAAAACATTTCTTTTAGTGGAGCAGTTAGATAATATTCTAGTAGTTTATATACGGTAATTCATGGCCAAATCCTTCAGGACCAGGGGCTTTGCCTAATTTTAAAGATTTAATAACTTCCAAAATTTCCTGTTCTTGAATTGGGGTGTCTAAAGCTCTTCTCTGAACATTATTCAATTTAGAAAGGGTAGATTTTGAAAAAACTGATTTTGCATTGGAACATTCCCAGAGCCCTTACTATACAAGTTCCCAAAAAAGGAAACCAATTCCCTCATGATGCCTTCTGTATCTGTCACCATTGTTCCTCCCTGAGTCATTTAATCCTAGTAATAACTTTCCTAAATTTTGATGCTTTCAGCAAATTAGCTAACAGTTTTCCTGACTTGTTGCTCCATTGGAAAAGCTTAAATTGAAAGCGCAGAAAATTACTTTTAGTCTTACTATCTAGGATCTCATTTAATTCCTTTTTAATCTGTGTTAAATGGTGCCTGCTGTCCACAGTTCAGTCTTTGATATGGATATGTTTAAGATCTGCCAATTGTTTTTGAAGGCAGACAATTTTGGGGTTCTGTAGTTTTCTTTTCCCAGCACTATAAGAAATAATGTGACCTCTTAGTACTTCCTTGGCTGCGTTCCAATATGTCAGGGTATTTACCTCAGTTGAGGCATTCTCTAAGCAATAGTTCTTCCATTTGTCAATGCTTAAAAGGCTGTTTCATTGTATAAATTAGAGGAAAACCCCCAACCTTTCCTGCCAGTCTTAGCTTCAGCAACTCTAAAGTGAGCAATAACATAGCGTGATCTGAATAAGATACTTCCCGTCTTTCACTTTTCTCGATTTTATCAAACCATTTTTCTGTAGTTAGAAAGCAATCCAATCTTGAATACTCATGATGACCTTGAGAATAAAAAGAACAGTCTAATTTGTCCAGGTGCAAAAATCGCCAAGAATCCTCTAAACCATGTTCCTTGGAGAGAAACCAATATAATATCTCTTTGATTTTTCCTGGGTTGTCATGCAGGCTTGCAATCTACTAAAGGATTGTCCGTTATATTAAAGACTCCCCCCCATAATGCAAACATAATTGTCCCAGCCTGTTAGTTTAGCTACTAAAGTAGAAAAAAACTATGTAAATATTTATTAGGGGCATATACATTTATCATAAGAACATAAGAAATTGCCATACAGGGTCAGACCAAGGGTGCATCAAGCCCAGCATCCTGTTTCCAACAGTGGCCAATCCAGGCTACAAGTACCTGCCAAGTACCCAAACACTAAGTAGATCCCATGCTACTGATGCCAGTTATAGCAGTGGCTATTACCTAAGTCAACTTGATTAATAGCAGTTAATGGACTTCTCCAAAACCTTCTCCAAACCTTTTTTAAACCCAGCTACTTTAACTGCACTAACCACATCCTCTGGCAACAATTTCTAGAGCTTAATTGTGTGTTGAGGGAAAATAATTTTCTCCAATTAGTTTTAAATATGCTACTTGCTAACTTTATGGAGTGTCCCCTAGTCCTTCTATTATCCGAAAGAGTAAATAACTGAGTCACATTTTCCCATTCTAGACCTCTCATGATTTTAAAAACCTCTATCATATTACCCTTTAGCTATCTCTTTTCCAAGCTGAACAGCCCTAACCTCTTTAGCCTTTCCTCATAGGGGAGCTGTTCCATCCCCTTTATCATTTTGGTCGCCCTTCTCTGTACCTTCTCCAGTGCAACTCTATTTTTTTTTAGATGCTGCGACCAGAATTCTATGCAGTACTCAAGATGTGGTCTCACCATGGAGTGATACAGAGGCATTATGAATTTTCTGTTTTATTCACCATTTCCTTGCTAATATTACCAAACATTCTTTTTGCTGTTTTGACTGCCGCAGAACACTGAGCCCACAATTTCAATGTATTATCCACATTGGCACCTAGATCTTTTTCCTGGGTAGTAGCTCCTATTATGGAACCTAATATCCTGTAACTACAGCATGGGTTATTTTTCCCTTTATGCATCATCTTGCACTTGTCCACATTAAATTTCATCTGCCATTTGGATGCCCAATATTCCAGTCTTGCAAGGTCCTCCTGCAATTTATCACAATCTGCTTGTGATTTAATTACTCTGAATAATTTTGTATCATCTGCAAATTTGATTACCTCACTCATCGTATTCCTTTCTAGATCATTTATACATATATTGAAAAGCACTGGTCCAAGAACAGATCCCTGAGGCACTCCACTGTTTGGCCTTTTCCACTGAGAAAATTGACCATTTAATACTACTCTCTGTTTCCTGACTTTTAACCAGTTTTAAATCCATGTAAGGACATTGCCTCCTACTCCATGACTTTTTAGTTTTCTTAGAAGCCTCTCATGAGGTACTTTATCAAACACCTACTGAAAATCCAAATACACTAATCTACCAGTTCATCTTTATCCACATGTAAACAGAAGAGCACCGGCACACTGCACTATTCTCATAAATGTGCATTACAATATTTTAACAAATTGAGTACACAATGAATGTAATAATATAACACAGTAAATGTGATTTTTTGACCTGTAAAAGTAACTTCTAGGTACACCTGGCCAGAACCTACATCATTAAACATTTGTACGTATTTTTATGATTTAATGTAACCGAAACTTAATGGCACCTCTTAGAATGTACTATAGTACGCTTACTCCAAACTTACTTATGTGCCTACATGTAAACCGTTGCGATGGTATATAACTTAGCAATGGTATAGAAAAGACTTTAAATAAATAAATAAATAAATAAATAAATAAATAAACCATGTTTATTAACCCCTTCAAAAAAATGAAGCAGATTTGTGAGTCAAGACTTCCCTTGGGTTAATACATGCTGACTGTGTTCCATTAAACTGTGTCTTTCTATATGCTCTATGATTTTGACCTTTAGAATAGTTTCCAATATTTTTCCTGGCACTGAAATCAGGCTCACTGGTCTATAGTTTCCCGGATCACCCCTTGAGCCTTTTTTAAATATTGAGGTAACATTGCCCACCCTCCAGTCTTCAGGTACAATGGATGATTTTAATGATAGGTTACAAATTTTAATGAATATATCTGAAATTTCATTTTTTAATTCCTTCAGAACCCTGGGGTGCATACCATCCAGTCGAGGTGATTTGCTACTCTTTAGTTTGTCAATCTGGCCTACTACAACTTCCAGGTTCACAGTGATTTGGTTCAGTTTATCTGTCTCAATACCCTTGAAAATCATCTCTGGAATCAGTATTTCACCAACATCCTCATTAGTAAACACAGAAGCAAAAATTTAATTTAGGCCATTGCAGAAAGACTAAATTAATTTTTTGCTTCTGTGTTTACTATTGCAGAATCAAGATGACCTTTTGTAGACTTTTTTTTAGATCTTGGGGCATTGAAATCGGTAGCATATGCATTGGTTCTCTTGCACATTGACCACTGCAATGTGTTATTTTTGGGACTGTCTTTAAAATCTATGAAGAAATTGCAGGTGATTCAAAATATGACAGCCAAGTTAGTGACAGGAAGCCGGAGGAGGACCCCAGCAATTCCATTGTTGCTGCAACTCCATTGACTTCTGGTCACTGAGAGCTGAACATTTTAAATCTTAATGTTGGCATTTAAGCGTTTATGAGGCAAAACAGTTGGATAACCATTTCCAATGGCACAAATCAAGTAGAAATCTCTGTTCATCAAATAAACAGCTCCTACAAATTCTGGTAAGAGAGAGAGAGAGAGAAAACCTAGCTATAAGGGCCTTATAGTAGTTAGGTATTTATTACTCTATATGAGGCCCACCTAGTTACTCAAGGTGAGGTTTAGGTAGTAATGTAGGGGTTAGGGGCCACTTTGACATTCATAGTGAGACATATGAACAGAACAGTACACTCTTGTGAAGAATTAATGTCCTTTTGAGTGAGGAAACTCATACAAAGATGAGATTTGTACAATGTTCTCTTAACCTAGCTTGATGGACTCTCAACCTGGGTAACATCAAGCTAGGTTGAGAGAACATTGTACAAATCTTATCTTTGTGTGAATACATATGATTATTGTTTTTATAAGTGTATATGTATGATTAGCATTGATAACATATCTATTTAATTGTATTCTGATTGCTTTTGATTATGGAATATTTAACAATTATTGTGACCATTAAAGATATTTGTAATATAATTATTGAATTCTAAGATTCCTTCATGAATAAGTTAAGACCTTACAACATGTGGAATAGATCTTCTTCTTTATCTGTTCCAAAGTTATGGAATGATCTCCTATTGAACTTAAGGGAAGAAAGAGAGCTCCTGAAATTTTGAAAAATGCTAAAATGGGAAACATGTCTTTTTGAGTTGGAATTTTATTATGCAGTAATGTAATTATGTAGTTGGGAAAATGTTGAGATATTGTTTTATAATATGTTGTACATCGCCTAGGAAGATTTTCATCAGTCAGGCGATTAATAAATAATTGAAATAAAATAAATACAAATTTCAGTGCTGAAAAGGATCCTTTTTCAGCACCTTATGCTCTTCCCCTCATAGATCCTGGAGACCTCCTGGATTCATTTAAGAAATGTTCAAAGAATGCAAATGAAAACACTCATGCCCAAACCATTTTCATTTGGACACAAACAAATACTCCAGGGCAATTTAACAGCAACAATTCTCTTTCCTCAAAAAATGTTTATAACATAATCACACAACTTGAGTGATTTTGCTGATTAAGGTAACTAAAACTTCTAGATATTGCAAGTATGTTGACATCTATGCTTTTCATATTCCTTGGTGTATAAACCAGTTTGGATTGCCCAATCCAGCTGCAGTGATGATGCAGTTAAAATTGCTTGTGTCCTCTGAGCATAACTTTAGCTCACTTTCTCAAATAAGGAAATGTCCTTCTTCAGGTAAAAATAAAAACTCTGCTCTTATTATAGCTTATTAATTCAAAAACCATTGGTCCTCATCACGGTCACCATCAATAGGTTTTTCAATCTCCCAGCTTTGCTATGGGTTATGCACCTCTACCAGCAGATGGACATGGAGGAAAAGCTGATGTCACGGACATATAGCCCTATCCCGACTTCAGCCCAAAAGTATTCTCTGAAAAAGTCAAACTGATTATACTTGAACATGATTATTAACAATCAACCACTCATGCTTCCATTAGGGAACACTGAGCTCAGATAAAACAATGAACATTCACTAAACTGAGGGGCTAGTTAAGACCAGATCTCCAATGAAAAGCGGAACACTCTGCATGTCCGCACCTAAAGGATGAACCAAAGTAAAAAATCGGCAGCCGAGGGTGGGTCAGATATTTGTCTGCCTTCATTAGAAAACCTTCAGGAAAAGACTTAACACTTGGCTGTTTAAACAAGCATTCCCGAACTCAAACTAATGTCTCACAACATCAACATTTATAACACAGCCAGCTCAATTTCAGCTCTTTGTAAATATTTTTAGCTGTTGATAACCTTTCCTTTTATTTCCTTCCTCTCCTAGTTCAATCATTCTTGTTATTTGTAACTGCTTTCTTCTGCACTATAGTTCTAGTCTGAAGTTTATTATGCACCCCTGTTTAACTGTAAACCAGCATGATGTGATTGTATCATGAATGCCGGTATATAAAAACCTTAAATAAATAAAATAAAATAAATTAGAGAAAAGGAAATTATCAGGTAAGTAATAATTTCTCCACTCAGGTAGGCCAATTCCCACAAGTGGGATGTACCAAAACTACTTCCGAACAGGCACAGTCCAGTCAACATCACCTGTGCATAGGCAGCATCCTGCCGAACCCAAGCATACAAGCAGTAATGCTTGGGAAAGATGTGTAAGGATGACCATGACAGTGCTTGGCAAATCTCGACAGGAGAAAATAATCAAAGCTCTGCCCATGATACCACCTGAGCCCTCATGGAATGAGGTCTAATCTGCTTCGGCAAAGGAATATCAGCATCCACATAGGTGGCTATGATGTCATAAGGCTATGATGTCATAGCCTTATGACATCATAGCCTTATGACATCATAGCCTTATGATGTCATAGCCTTATGATGGCTATGATGTCATAAGGCTATGATGTCATAAGTTGGGTTAAGGAAGTCATCATAGCCACATAGGTGGCTATGATGACTTCCTTAACCCAACGGAGTTCCCGTGTCGCCGGTTCACTCTATTTATCTCCACCATGGAGCACAGTCGATCATACTTGCGGACGGATTTAATAACTTCCAAGTACCGCATCAAATGCCGCTTGACATCCAAGATAAACAAAAGACGATATTCACTTCTTTCCTTTCCTTTTCTTTTTTTTTTTTTTTTAAACTACACGCAATCCCCAGTAGGGAAATGCATGTCCACCATCTGCTAGAGACGGAAAATACTGATGGGCTGATGTCAGGGCAGGGCTATATGTCCTTGACAACAGCTTTTACTCCGTCTCCATCCTCTGGTAGAGGTGCATAACGTACTTGTGAGGACTGGCCTGCCTGAGTGTAGAGGAAATACTTTTATGGCCCCATCGGTGATTAGCAGCCATCCAGTGATAGGGTTACATAAGTTTGCTCTATCATCAAATGGAAGAAGTTCTCTTCATGCAAGAGGAATCTGTGATTGTCAAACTTCAAGGAGAAGGATGACTTTCAGATATCCTGCTGAGAGGAGTAAGGAGAAAGAGGAGAGAAGAATGGAGTTGGACCCCTATCCAAGGCCCATGTACATCTATTGAAGATTTGTAGAAGAAGAAAAAAAAACAAAACTATGTGAGGGCACTATGTGAGGGCAAAGGTAGCGCCAGCGCCATTTTGAAGATTGGCAATACGGCCCGCGTGCAGGAGGTCGCTCTCGGACCCCAGCTGGACTTTTGGCAAGTCTTGTGGGGGTCAGGAGACCCCCCCAAGCTGGCCAAAAGTCCCTGGGGGTCCAGCTGGCCAAAGGTCCGGGGGCGATCTCCCGCACGCGTGACGTCGGGAGCCAAGAAACAAAATGGCGCCGGTGCCACCTTTGCCCTGTCACATGATAAGGGCAAAGGGCCACCGGCGCCATTTCTCAACGCAGCGGTGGCCAGAGAGCGGGAGGAGATCGCGTCAGAACCCCCCCACTGGACCCCAGGTAATTTAAAACATTTTGGGGGGGTTCGGGAGGGTGGGGGATTTGTTTTAAAGGTTCGGGTGGGTTTTAGGGTTTTTTTGGTGTGCCGGTTTTCCCGCGCCCTATTTAACGATACAATACAAATGCCCCTGACGATAAATCGGGGGCATTTGCATTGTATCGCGTATCTAACAATTTTGGACGATTTTAAAATTATCTGACGATAATTTTAATCGTTCAAAAACGATTCACATCCCTAATAGCCACTGCTATTAATTGCATCAGTAGCATGGGATCTTCTTAGTGTTTGGGTAATTGCCAGGTTCTTGTGGCCTGGTTTGGCCTCTGTTGGAAACAGGATGCTGGGCTTGATGGACCCTTGGTCTGACCCAGCATGGCAATTTCTTATGCTCTTATGTTCTTAGCTCAGTTGCACCAACTACTCCATTCTATTTTTCACTGTTCTGTCTATTTATTCCTCTGTCTATCCATCTTTCTTCCTCTCTTTGTGTACTGTTCTCTCTCTCACATTCTAGGACTCTGATTTATCAAAGGTTTTCATTTGTCCTATACTTACAGGAGACACCTTGATAAATCATATCTTTTACCTGTTTTTCTTAGTTCTGCTCTCTCTCTCTGTCTTTCTTTCTCATATGGGCAGGTGGATTCCCTGACCTGTAGAGTGATGCTGAAAAATGACTATTGTTGTGAGAGGTGATGTCAGGGAGCATGAAGGCCTGACAGATAATAGGTTACCATTACTCCACCCTGCCAGCCTGTCTGGCACACTTCCTTCATTAAGATAAATAACCCCCAATACTTTTTATGTTCCAGTGTGAGACTAGAAACATTTTGGTGGGGGGATGCATTTCTTAGCAATGACTCTTCATTTTAGATCATTCCGATGGAAGCATTGGCACTCTCACTGGAAAAGACTCCAGATTTTGTTGAAGGCTAGCACAACCATGAAAGCTGAACAAGCCAACTGCTTGGATGAAACACATGTGTGTTTAGATATCAGTACTGGAACAGCAGGGGATGCTGCAAGTCAGGATTGAGGTGTACTTGTGGAGCAGTGCACATGTCTCAATATAGTAATAGAGGAGATGCTGCAGGCCAGGACTGAGATAGTTTGGCAGAGCCCAGGGTATGGGGGATGTATTTATCTGCTGTATGCACACATTCTGAAGCATTCTCTAGTGATATCATTATTCCAAAATTAGGTCTCTCAAAGTCTCTATTATGAAGGAGATAAAGTTTTAAAGAGTGAGATATGCTTGAGATATTTGAGGGTCCATATTCAGTTAGCCATTTAGTGGACAAGTTATCCAGCTAAAGTTTGCCAAATAATTTGTCCTGAATATTCAGTGGGAGAAATGTACCACTGAATATCCCTGATTAAAATGATCTGACTAACCATAGACTGATAACTTTAAATCTAACTGGATATTCTTTTGAATTTCGTCAGTTATGTGGAAAGTTACACCTCCATCGTAGTAGCCTAGTAACGGCAGAAGCACCAGCAGAAATGCCAGTCCCAGATCACAGTAGAAGACTACTGCGATCCAGGAGAACAACTATAAATAAAGGTATGGGGCAGGAGCGAGGACATAGAAGGGAAAAGGTTGTGATGGGAATTGGGGGGGGGGGGGAGATCTGGAGCCCGCAAGATGTACTCTTAAAGAAAAATGAAAGGGGAGGTAGGAGTAGGGGGGACTCCAGGCCCTAATACTTTTTTTTTTAAACTGTGAAATGGGATGTTTGGGGAGAGGCAGCAAGTTCGGCCCCATAGGGACTTTACAACTTGGGTGGGAGGGAGGTGGGGGACAGGCCTGGGTTGTTTTTTTTTAAATTTAAACAGGAATAAAACGTAACCGGCTATATTCTTTTGACCCATCCCCAGAACACCCCCAAATTACAACATATTCAGCTATAATTTAGCTGGATAAGAGGCTCAGTATGCCATACTTGTGAGTTATCCGTCTAAATGTCTTTTGAATAGTTACCCCTTAGTGTTTTCTGAATCCCTACCTTATATTGTCCTTTTCAATTTCCCTTTTTTATTTCATACTAGTTCTGTATTTCTACCTTCAAGCTACTGAACTTCGTCCCTATAAGCCTTTCTAGTTAGTAATGGTTGAAGAGGTCAGGGTAGCTCTGTGGAGTCTTGCCTATGGTGCTTGGCATTAATAAAGGTACTTTCACTTATGCTCCATCTGTGTTGTAGTAAATTAAATGATGGTGATATTCTTTGCCCCTTTTCCTGGAGAGACTGCTGACACAGGAAAAAGCTAAAAATAACCTCAGATTTATGGCAAGTACAAAGCTTCCGAGCCAAAACATAACAGCACAGGCACAGGGAGCTCTGCTATATTAGTATTGATTTCAGCCTTGGATAGCAAGGTGCGGGAGGAATGTCCACAGCTGTAATGGCAGCCCAGACAGAAAGAGGAGGGGGGATGCTGGGAGATAGTGTCAGAAGATGCTTTACAGTGATCAGTCAAAACCAGATACAAATATGTGCATTGTGGGCTGGCACACAGCAATGCGCTACCATAGAAACAAACACAGAAACATAGAAATGACGGCAGAAAAGGACCAATGGTCCATCCAGTCTGCCCAGCAAGCGTACCATGGTAGTATCTGCCACGCCGTGCAGGTAGCCCCCATGTATCAGTCAGTTTTCCTTGACGTGCTTTGCTTATGGACTTGGCCATAGAAGCAGTCCTGTGTTTTTTCCTTAATGTCTGAGCATCAGTACCCCAGACTGTAAAAAAAAGTAATGTCTCGTGCTGGCTGTTCCTGAATCCAAATTTCTCTTTCCTTTCAGCCCCCAGCCCCCTCCTTCAAAGCAGAGAGCAATGTTGCAGTAGTATTAGAAGTGTCATAGAAACATAGAAACATAGAAACATAGAAATGACGGCAGAAGAAGACCAAACGGCCCATCCAGTCTGCCCAGCAAGCTTCACACATTTTTTCTCTCATACTTATCTGTTTCTTTTAGCTCTTGGTTCTATTTCCCTTCCTCCCCCACCATTAATGTAGAGAGCAGTGATGGAGCTGCATCCAAGTGAAATATCAAGCTTGATTAGTTAGGGGGTAGTAGGGGTAGTAACCGCCGCAATAAGCAAGCTACACCCATGCTTATTTGTTTTAACCCAGACTATGTTATACAGCCCTTATTGGTTGTTTTTCTTCTCCCCTGCCGTTGAAGCAGAGAGCTATGCTGGATATGCATCTAAAGTGAAGTATCAGGCACATTTGGTTTGGGGTAGTAACTAGGGATGTGAATCGTTTTAGGACGATTAAAATTATCGTCCGATAATTTTAATATCGTCTTAAACCGATATGGAACACAATACAATAGAGATTCTAACGATTTATCGTTATAAATCGTTAGAATCGTGAGCCGGCACACTAAAACCCCCCAAGGCTCATTGGTGAAGATTAGTAACCCCATGCTTCTATTAAGGGTAGTAACCGCTGCACTGCACTGGTTATCCACATGCTCATCAGTTCCGCAGACCGTAAAAGTCAGGGCCTCCATGGTTGCTGTCTAAATCCAATTCCCCTTTTCCTTTGCTGTTGAAGCAGAGAGCAATGTTGAAGTTGCATCAAAAGAATCAATGTTTATTTGGTTAAGGGTAGCAATCGCCACACCAGCAAGTTACTCCCCAGCACGCTTTCTTCATTTCCTTTAGGACTGGCCAATAGAAGCAGTCCTGTGCTTTTACTCTTATATCCACATAACAGTATCCCAGACCATGGAAGCTGGGGCTCTTGGTTGTCGTCTGAATCAAATTCCTCTTATCCCCCTGCCGTTTAAGTGGGGAACAATGTTGCAGTTGCATTAAAAGCAACAAAGCATGTTGGTTAAGGGTAGTAATCTCCATGCCTTCTGCTAAGGATAGTAACCGCCATACCAGCAAGTTACTCTCCTGCACGCTTATCTCATTTCTGTCTTCTAGCCTTTAGAGATCCACAGTGTTTATCCCATGTCCCTTTGAATTCTTTGATTGTTTTCTTCTTCACCACCTCCTCCGGAAGGGCATTCCAGGCCTCCACCACCCTCTCCGTGAAGAAATATATCCTGATGTTAGTTCTGAGTCATCCCCCCAGGAGTGTAATTTTGTGACCCCTAGTAATATTGTTTTCTTTCCAACGGAAAAAATTTGAAGCCCACACATTATTGAAACCTTTTAGGTATCTGAAGGTCTGTATCATATCTTCCCTGCATCTCCTCGCTTCCAGGGTATACATATTCAGATCCTTCAGCCTCTCCTCATAAGTCTTCCCATACAGACCCTACACCATTTTCGTCACCCTTCTCTGGACCGCCTCCATCCTGTCTGTCCCTTTTGAGTTATGGTCTTCAGAACTGAACAAAATACTCCAGGTGAGGCCTTACCAAGGATCTGTACAGGGCATCATTATCTCCTTTTTCTTACTGATTAGTCCTCTCTCTATGTAGCCCAGCATTCTTCTGGCTTTAGCTATCGCCTTGTCACATTGCTTCACCATCTTCAGATCCCCAGACACTATCACCCCAAGATCCCTCTCTTGGTCCTTGCACATTAGTCTTTCACCTCCGATCTTTTGGATTACTGCATCTCCAGATGCATGACTCTGCATTTCTTGGCATTGAATCCCAGCTGTCAAATCTTTGACCACTCTTCCAGCTTTCTTAAATCACTATTCATTCTCTCTATTCCTTCTGGCATGTCCACTCTGTTGCAGATCTTAGTATCATCTGCAAAAAGACATACTTTACCTTCTAACGCTTCCACGATGTTGCTCACAAAGATATTGAACAGAACCAGTCCCAACATCAATCTCTGTGGCACTCTGATAACATGGCTCTGTCTTCAGAGTAGGTTCCATTTACTAATACATGCTGTCTCCTATCGGTCAATCAGTTTGTAAACCACACCACCACCTTGGCACTCACTCCCAAGCTTCTCATTTTATTCACAAAATCAGTGCCTGGTTTTCTTTACTAGCACATCCTTCCTTCTCCTTGCCTCCTTTAACTATAACTTCTTTACTTTTCCCTCTCTTCAGTGCCTTCACCTCATTTACTGCTTTCCTCTTCCTTCTTGTCCTCATTCCTTCATTCCTTCCACTCATCCTCTGCTGCTCTCTTCCTTCCTTTTCATTCTCTCCTGCACCCATCCTTCCTTCCCATCCAAAGCTCTTGCTACCTTCACTCTTTTCTCTTGCTAGTCTTCCTCCCATCTCCTCTCATTCTTTCCTGCTCTCCTCTATTCCTCCCCCATTTCTCCTCCTTCCCCTTTGTCCTTTCTCCCCTCCCTTTCTTCTTCTCATTCCATTCCCTTCAGTCCTCTTTCATCTGTTCCTTTCAATCCCCTCTTTTTGTTTTTCTATATTCTCTCCTTTCCTTCTCTTTCAGTATTCCCCTTCTTTTGCTTACCTTCCTAACCCCTTCCTGTTTATTTCCTTTCTTCTCCTTCCCTGTCTTTGTCCTTCTCTTCCTCCTTCTTCCTATCTCCCCCTTTCTGTCCTTTTTCATGTTGTTTTTTCTTATTTAGCACAGCAACACACTGCTGCATCAGTTGTTTTTGCAACAACAACTTATTTCTATCCCACCCTGGCAATGATTTCTCTTGTTTTATTTATTCCATGAAATTCTGATTTGCACATTTGATCATGTTCTTTCCTTCTCCCCTCCCCCACCTTATTTCTCTTCTTAAACAGAAATGTATTCCAGTCACAAGAGCCCCAGATATAAATAAAGGTACTTAATCAATGGCTCAGGATACGTGACTAGATTACACATTTTACATCAGAATTCCTACTTCTCTGGGGACTCCCTCTCTATCACTCTACAACTCTTACACATCTGTTCTCTCTCTCTCTCTCTCCCCATCTTCTCTTTAATTCTCCCACTCTTTCTCTTTCTTTCCCTCTGTTTCTCTTTCCCCTCTTTCACTCTCCCCACATCTTTCTATCTCTCCCCATTTCTCTCAAATCTCCACTCTCTCACTCTTCACATCCCCCCTTTCCATCACTCTTTTTCTGTTATAACATATTTCACACCCTCCAGTACTTTTACCTCAGAGCACTTACACAGAGGTGTGCTCAGAATATGTCCACAGTCACGTGCAAAGTTTATTGCAAGAAATCAGTAAAATCTGATGTATGATGGTGCATTTCAGCTCTACATGTTTCAGGTTTTAAGAAGGCATCTGAGGACAAGAGCAGTCAGCCAGCAAAGGGAAAGAAAATAAAAAGCATAGTAGAAAGATGAGAAGAAAAATAGTTCCTTAGATAAATTTGCTATTGATTTTGGACCTTCTAGGGTTACTCTGGCTTCTCATCTGCTTTTTTTATTCTGTAGAATCAGTTTTCTATTTGCATTATCCTTTCTGTTCTGTCTGACCCCAACAATTCCTGTTCTCCTTATACTGTGTATTAACTGCTGAAATATGCCTCAAAGCATACAATACCTCACGTTGCATAATGCTGAGGAGAGAGGGGAATGCAGCAACACTGAGCATCTTCTATTAAACTGAAACAGACAATACCAACCAATCACTACAAGGTTTTACTTCTTGTTAAACTTTTTATCTCTCCTCTAACTCTAATCCCAGTTAGAATAACCCCTGTTTTATTGTAACTTTTTCTTCTATGCACTTGTTATACTTTTGTAATGTATACTCTTACGTTTTAGCTATGTACGTTATAATGTATTGCTCACCCCTTGTTTTATGTAAACCGACATGATACGAACTTCCGTGAATGCCGGTATAGAAAAACACAAACAAATAAATAAATAAATAAATAAATAAACCTGTATATAGTAACTGCTGAGGAAAAAGAGAAGAGGAGAAGGAAAAGCAGGGGCAATAAACAGATAGATTAACTTTTGAGGGGGGAGGGGCAGTAAGCAGTGATATAATTAGTGCTCAGACTAAAAGCAGGGACAATAAAAAAATACTGTAAGGAAAGTACCCCAGGTGGACTGCCACATGAGAGGACAGCAGAGTATTCTGCGAGAACTGCTTCCCAATGAAATACAGATTCTTAGACTCATGGTCTGGTAGGATAGATTCATGTGTCTTCAGTTTCTTGGCTCTTTTCAAAGCTAATTTAACCACCATGCTCTAATGTGGGGGCTGGACATAATCAAATCCATGAACTGCCTGGTAATGATACTTTGTATCTACCTTCTTGTTCACAGGAAGTACCAAGTGCTTAAAAGCAGAATATAAATCAAATAAATAAAGGAGGGTGTTCCCACATCCTCTTCATGAACTTCTATAGGAGAACTGGACAGGACCAACTTCTTAGGTGTATTCACATATTTCAAGGCGCCACAATGGGGTGCCCTGTGCTCTCTTGAAATCTGCAAATCAAATGCGATGGCATTAGTCATTTTCTGTGCAAAATGGAGGAAGGAAATTTCTTCCACTGGAATCAATTTCCTGCCATCTTGAGGAAAGAGCTCCAAGGGGAAATAGGGGTAGTTCTTTTCAAAGACATTTTACATGGAGCTATCAGGTTTGGAACTCATGAACTCCTCTTTGCTTTGTTCAGGTAGTGTCAGAGTTTGGATCAGCCCATTAAAAGCTGGTACTGAAAATACTGGTACAAAGGTAAATCTGTCTAGAATAAAGGCCAAGATACTCATCGGCATGACAACCTACAGTTGGTGCCAGTATGACAGTCCAAATTGCAGACGATGTTGACACACTCGGCAATCATGAGGAAGTTACCAGAAGTAGGTCATGTGACATACTCACAGGGATAGAGGTACCTGACACAAGTGCCCTTAAGATGTTAGTCAGTCACTTCCATTAAAAATCTGTCCAAATCTGATTGGAACATCTTGACCAACAATATCAGGATAGGTCTTGTAAGGGACTAGACTTCTATGAAGCCCATGTAGATGGACTTCCCAAAGCCCAAGAGACCATCATGGACCAGCAATGAAAAGGGAGGGTAGGTGGTTCTCCAGATACAGCAGTTTCAGAGAGTTAGACACTTCAACCATGTCCAAGCCCTTAGAGTTGTGTACTGCTGGGAGTGCCAGCATGCCAATGCCTCTAATTAAACCTCAGAACTTGCTTGCTTCAACTCATGAACCGAGCCCATCAAGCTTCTGTGATACTGACAGGAGTGGGACTTTTCCCTGCGTCTGAGCCTATCCTTGAACCACGAAGCAAAAGCAACTTCAACAAAGCTTGATCACCAGCACAATAATGGCCAGCTCCCTAAGATTTTCTAGTAGGCTTCAAGGCCAACTGTAAGCAGGACTTAGTATCCATGGTCAGGTAGACTTGGAGCCTCTCCTGCTGGGTCCAAGTTGCTCATGGTGACATCTTGCTACAGAAGCCATTCAGAGCATAAGAACACAAAACTTACCATACTGGATCAGACCAAAGATCCATCAAGCCCAGTATCTTGTTTCCAACAGTGGCCAAGCCAGGTCACAAATACCTGGCAGAAACCCAAGGGGTAGATATATTCCAAGCTGCTTATCCCATGAATAAGCAGTAGAATTCTGAAATCTACCTTAATAATTGTTAATGGACTTTTACTCTAGCAACTTGTCCAAAACTTTTTTAAACCTAGCTACACTAATTGTTTCACCATATCCTCTGGTAACGAATTCCAGAGCTTATTAATGCGTTAAGTAAAAAAATATTTTCTCTTACCTAGAAACTTCATTGTGTGTCCCGGGTCTTTGTACTTTTTAGAAGAGTAAATGACTGATAAACATTTACTCGTTCCATTCCAGTCATTATTTTGTAGACCTCTATCATATCTCCCCTCAGCCATCTCTTCTCCAAGCGGAAGAGTCCTAACCTCTTTAGCCTTTCTTCATAGGGGAATTGTTCCATCCCCTTTATCATTTTGCAATTTTTCTAATTCTGCTAAATTTATTTTGAAAAGTGGTGAGCAGAACTGTACACAAAATTCAAGATGAGGTCACACCATGGAGCAATACAGAGACATTATGATATTCTCTGTTTTATTCTCCATTAGGGGTGTGCATTCGTTTTGAACGCATATGTAAAACGCAACTTATTTTTTTTTTAAACTTAAAAAAGTGATGATGCGCAACACATCGCAATTTTCAACTTATTCAACATAGCTATGTTGAATACGTTGAACCTAAATAAACACTTAAACCCCCCACCCTCCTGACCCCCCCAAGACTTACCAAAACTCCCTGGTGGTCCAGCGGGGAGTCAGGAAGCCATCCCTGTATTCCTTTGCGAGGAGCACATGACGTCGGCGTCATGTCGGAGTGACGCGTACGTCACGTGCTTCTCCGCGCCTCCGCTCCCGGACCCCCGTTGGACCCAACCGGAACTTTTGGCCAGCTTGGGGGGGTCAGGAGGCGCGGAGAAGCACGTGACGTACGCGTCACTCCGACGTGACGCCGACGTCACGTGCTCCTCGCAAAGGAATACAGGGATGGCTTCCTGACTCCCCGCTGGACCACCAGGGAGTTTTGGTAAGTCTTGGGGGGGGGATTAAGGAGGGTGAGGGGTTTAAATTTGTATTTAGGGAACCGGTGAACATATGGACAGACCCTCAACTTATGGAATTCTCCATATGTCCATATTGACCGAAATCGACCCTCACCTTCAACTTATCGACTTATCAACATAAACTTTTTGTCTGCACATCCCTATTCTCCATTCCTTTCCTAATAAACCCTAGCATTCTATTTACTTTCTTGGCTGCTGTTGCACACTGAGCAGAAGATTTCAACGTATTTTCATCAATGACACCTAGAATCTTTTCCTGAGTGGTAACTCCTAATGTGGAACCTTGCATTATGTAGCTATAATTTGGGTTACTCTTCCCTAAGGGCCAAATTTTAAAACTTAAGGACGGGCGTAGATTTGTGTGCAAACCCGGCGCACACAAATCTATGCCCGATTTTATAACGTGCGCGTGTGCAGCTGCGTGTATGTTATAAAATCCAGGGTTGGTGCGCACAAGGGGGTACACACTTGTGCACGCCGAGCCCTAGGGGAGCCCCGATGGCTTTCCCTGTTCCCTCCGAGGCCTCGGCCTCGGAGGGAACTTTCTTTCCGCCACCCCCCACCTTCCCCTCCCTAACCCGCCCCCCAGCCTTATCTAAACCCCCCTTACCTTTGTTTGCAAAGTTGCGCCTGCCTCCGGGCAGGCATAAGTTACGTATGCCGGCGACAGCTGGCCCGCAATCCCGGGCACAGCGGCAAATGGTTGCTGTGCCTTGAGGCTCCGGCCCCTGTCCCCTTTTTCAAGCCCCAGGACAAGCGCCCAGGAAAAGCGCGCAGGAGGCTTTTTAAAATCTGCCCCTAATTGCATAACTTTGCACTTGTCCACATTAAATTTTATTTGCCATTTGCATGCCCAGTCTCCCAGTTTTGCAAGGTGCTCTTGTAATTTCTCACAATCCTCTTGCGATTTACCAACTTTGAATAATTTTGTGTCATGGCAAATTTGATCACCTCACTTGTTCCCATTTCCAAGTCATTTATAAATATATTGAAAAGCAATGGTTCCAGAACAGATCCCTGGAACACTCCACTGTTCACATTTTTCCATTGGGAGAATTTACCATTTAGCCCTACTCTCTGTTTTCTATCTTTTAACCAATTGGCAATCCACAATAGAACAGAGCCCTCTATTTCATGACTTTTTAATTTCCTAACAAGTCTCTTGTGAGGGACTTTGTCATGCTTTCTGGGAATCCAGATACACTATATTAACTGGCTCAGCTTTATCCACATGTTATTGTACGCCCTCAAAAAAAAGTAGCAAATTTGTGAGGCTAGACTTTCCTTGGCTAAATCTATGTTGGCTTTGTCCCATTAAACTGTGCTTATCTATATATTCAGCAATTTTGTTCTTTATGATTGTGCCAAGGATATAATAGAAACTGACATCAGACTCACTGGTCTGTAGTTTCCTCAATCAGCCCTTGATTCCTTTTTAAAAATTGGCATTACATTGGCAACTCTCCAGTTTTCAGGTATCATAGATTATTTTACGGATAGTTTACAAATTTCCAATAGCAGGTCCGCAATTTCATTTCTCAGTTCTTTCAGCACTCTGGGATGTATACCATCTGGTCCAGTTGATTTGTTACTCTTTAATTTGTCAATTTGCCCTAGTATATCTTCCAGGCTTACTGAGATTTGTTTCAGTTCTCTGAATCATCACCTTTGAATATATTTTCTGGCATGGGAATATCTCTTATAGCTTCCTCAGTAAATACCGAAGCAAAGAATTCATTTAGTCTCTGTGCTATGGCTTTGAAATCCTTAAGTGCCCCTTGATCATTAAATGGTCCACCTGACTCCCTCGCAGGCTTTTTACCTCAAAAGTACCTGAAAAAGTTTTTATTATGAGTTTTTGCTTCCACTGCAAGCTTCTTTTTAAATTCTCTTTGCTTTCCTTATTAGTGCTTTGCATCTGACTTGCCAGTGCTTATGCTGTTTCCTATTTTCTTCATTTGGATCCCTTTTCCATTTCTTGAAAGATGTTCTTTTAGATATTATAGCCTCTCTCACCTCACCTTTTAATCATGTAGGTGGTCATTTAGCCTTCCTTCCACCTTTCTTAATGCATGGAATACATCTGGTCTGGGCTTCCAAGATGCTCTTTTTAAACAACATCCATGCCTGAGCTAAACTCTTAACCTTTGCAGTTGCTCCTTTCAATTTTTTCCTAACTATTTTCCTCCTTTTATCATAGTCACCTTTTTGAAAGTTAAATGCTGTCACAGATTTCTTTTTTTTTGCTCCCTCCAGTTATTAAGTCAAATTTGATAATATTGTGATCAGTATTGCCAAAGTGGCTCCAACACTGTTACCTCTCGCAAAAAATAGTTTCCCCTTTTGTTCGTTCTTGTACCAGCTGCTCCATATTTATTTCATCCAGGAACTTTACTTCTCTAGAATGTCCTGATGTGACATTCACCCAGTCAATACTGGGGTAATTGAAATCACCCATTATTACTGTGCTGCTGATTTTGTTAGCTTTCCTAATTTCTTTTAGCATTTCATTGCCTGTTAAGTCATTCTGACCAGGTGAATGGTAATACACTCCTACTATTGTTTTATTCCCTTTTTCAGCTGGAATTTCTATCCATAAAGATTCAATATTGCATTTTGTTTCCTGCAGAACTTTTATCCCGTTTGACACAATGCTCTTTTTAATATATAGTGCCACCCCTCCACCAATATGATCCATCCAATCATTTCAATACAATTTGTACCCTGGTATCACAGTGTCCCATTGGTTATCCTCCTTCCACCAAGTCTCTGAGATGCAAATTATATCTACTTCTTCATCCAGTGCTATATACTCTAACTCTCCCATCTTATTTTTTAGACTTCTAGCAAAGGCATTTCAAAGTATGTTTTTTATTTGTATTATAAACCTACTCATTCATTGACAGGGATAATTTGGAATCTTTCTGTATTTTACTTAAAGACACCTGGTCCACTTTGGCATTTATTGCAACTTCTCTACTGGGATGCCCTATTTTCCCTGTTCTCTTAGTATCCTTCAAAGATACATCATTCCAAGCCATGCGCTTCTGAACGACTGCTAGCTTTCCCCCATCATCTAGATTAAAAGCTGCGCTCTCTCCTTTTTAATGTTTAATGCCAGTAGTCTAGTTCCACTCTGGTTAAGGTGGAGCCTATCCTTTCAGAAAAGGACCCCCCTTCCCCAAAATGAAGCCCAGTTCCTTACAAACCTAAAACCCTCTTCCCTGCACCATTGTCTCATCCTCGCATTGAGACTCTGGAGCTCTGACTGCCTCTGGGATACTGCATGTGGAACGGGGAGCATTTCTGGGAAAGCTACCCTGGAGGTTCAGGATTTCAGCTTTCTACCTAAAACCCTAAATTTGGCTTCCATAACTTCCCTCCTGCACTTTCCTGTGTCACTGATATTCACATGTACCAAGACAGCTGGCTCCTCTGCAGCACTATCTAAAATCCTGTCTATATGATACATATTGTCCACCACTTTCACACCAGCAGGCAAGTTGTCAACCAGCTATCAACCTTCCTAATAAATGAATCACCAACTATAACAGCCATCCTAACCTTTATCTGCTGGGCATGTGCCCCTGGAGACCTATCCTCGGTGCGAGAGGATGCCACATCACCTTGAGGGCAGGTCCTAGCTACAGGATTGCTTCCTACCTTGTCAAACTGATGCTCTCCTTCCAAATTACCTTTCTCCTCTAAGGCAACACAGGGGCTATCAGATTGGAGGTGGGACCTCTCTACTATGTCCCTGAAAGTCTCCTCTATACACCTCTTTATTTCCCTTAGCTCCTCCAGGTCTGCCACTCTAGCCTTCAGAGATCAGACTCGTTGCACTTAGTGCACACATACAACCTCTCACCCGCTGGGAGATAATCATATATATGGCACCAAGTACAACAGACTGGAAAGCCTCCCTCTCACTGCTGGACTACTTCCTGCATCATAATTTTGTTGATTTGTTATCAAGTTAAAATTTCTAAGGGGGCAGGGATGTAAAGATAAAGTACTTTTAGTCTATAGATTTATTTTGTATTTATCTGGCAATGACCCTCAAACACTACAATTAATCTACCTATATCTTGCTAGTTATCCACCTTATTGACTCGTTTTGAATTAAATTCCTTCTGTATAAAACCTGAGGCCGATTACTCCTACTAAACACAATTACCATGTAAAATCAAAACATATAAAACCAAATAAAAACAGATAAGGTCTAGTAAACAGATAAGGTATAGCAAGGTAAATGGATAGAGTATAGTAAGGAAGTTTGAGATGCAGCGCACACTTCTGGTCCTCTTCTGCTGCAAGGGATGTGGAGCCTCTGGAAGCTGGGGCTGTAGAGTTCAAAGCCTTGATCATTCACTGTGACCTCTGACGTCCTCTCCTGGGTGCTTCTGGGAATAGTATGCAGATAAGCCTTCTGGTCCTCTTCTGCTGCAAGGGGTCCAGGGCCTCTGGAAACTGGGGCTGTGGAGCTGGAATTCAGGATCGCTCGCTGTGACCTCTGGAGCCTTCTCCCGGGGCTGCTGGGAATGATATGCAGATGAGCCTTCTGGTCTTCTTCTGATTCATAGATGTCAAACCCTTCTCTCAAACACTTCTAGTATGCCTCACGATGATTCTTGAGGGATATCTTCTAGAAATACTTTGGACATCTCTAAGTTTCTTGGCTATGATTTGACAAATAATCAATGCAAAGTTGAAAGATAATAATTTTGAGAAAAGAAAAAGATGCACAGAGAAAAAAAAATCACAACCAAGCCACATGCACTGAATGTGGTTCAGCACAGGCTAAGCTGCTATTGTGCATTGAGCTGAAGTGACAGCAATGAAAAAGCATAATTGCTTACTTGTAACAGATGTTCTCCAAGGACAACAGGATGTCAATCCTCACATATGGGTGACATCATCAGATGGAGCCCAGCTCGGAAAACTTATGTCAAAGTTTCTAGAACTTTGAGCCTTTCTGAACATGCCCAGCGTGCATTCACGTGGAGTCCCCTCAGTCTTATTACATAGAATTGAGAAATGAAAAATGAAAATAAGAACCTATAAAGTGAAAATCTAATTCTATGAGGTGGTGAGCAGATTTTGTGAGGTCTGACATCCTACTATCCTCCGAGAACACCTGTTACAGGAAAGCAACTCTACTTTCTCTGAGGACAAGTAGAATAGCAGTCCTCACACATGGGTGAATCCCTAGCTACAGATTTCCCTCCATCATAAAAAGGGACAACAAAACACCAAAATATGTGCCAAACGGCATAACAACAGCTAGTTTTGTTGGTAACATCGGGGGGGGGGGGGCAGTCTGAACAGAAGGAACAGGATTAATGTAGGAACAGAGTTAGATTCTATACCTCAAACAAGTTCCAAAGGACAGACTGGCCGAACTGACTGTCACATCCGCCATTCCTATCCAAACAGTAATGTGATGCGAATGAGTGCATGCAACTCCACTTCACAGCTCTTTACATCTCCTCCATGATGACTGCTCACAAGTGGATCATCAACGCTACAATGGCTCTGACAGAGTGAACCTTGATATGACCCCCAAGATGCAATCCCATCTGGGCATAACAATATGATCATTCAGGTCAGGTACTTCAGGTCACCGGAACGCAGAGGCTCAAAGGGAGCTTTCACCAGCTGAGCTAAAACCATGTTGAAGTCCCAGGATACAATAGAAGTCCTTAAGGGAGGCTTCAACTGAAGCAGCCCCCGCATGAATCGTACAACTATAGGTTGTACAAAGATGGGCTTACCTTCTACACTATGGTCGTATGTGCCAATAGCACTCAGGTGAACTCTAACAGAATTAGTCTTTAGACCAGTCTCTGACAGATGTAGAAGATTAGTCAAGCAGTTTTTGTGTGGAGCAGGAGAAGGGCTTTCTGCTCACACAACACTGAAAACCTCCTCCACTTCAATGTATAGGACTTTCAAATGAAAGGCTTTCATGAAGCCACCAGAACTTGAGACATCTTATGAGAGATCAAGTGGTTGTAGGATCAGCCTCAAAACATCCAGGCTTTGAGTGACAGTCCCCAGTTTGATTGATTTCCTGATGGACATCTCCCAGAGGAAGAGTAACCAGACCTGTCTTGGCCAATGAGAAACTATAAGGATCATAGTCCCTTTATCCTCTCAAAGCTTCAACAAAATATTTGACACCACTGGCATCAGAGGATACATGTACAGAAGGCCCTCACCCCAATAGCTGGTGAAGGCATCTGAGGGTTTTTATCATGTGACCTGTACAGGGAGCAGAACCGAGAATCCTACCAGTTCCAAGGTGCTATGAACAGATCCACTTCCAGGCTTCCCCACAGGTGGAAGATCCAATTCACCACCCCTTGGTTCAAAACCCATTTATGGGATCTGAAGGGATGATTCAGCCTGTCCGCAATCGCATTCTCCATTCTGGTCAGATACATGGTCCTGAGCACCATCCCTTGGGAAAGGGCCCATTATCATATCTGAACTGCTTACCAACACAGGAGATGCGAGCCCATACTTTCTGCTTGTTGACAGACCACATTGCCACCTAGTTGTTGGTTTGTATCAATGCAATTTTGTTGGACAGCCGATCTCTGAAAGCCCACAGAGCATACCGGATCGCTCAAAACTCCAGAAAGTTTATTTGGCACATGTATTCCTGGGCAGAGCAAAAACCTTGTGTGCTGAGCCCATCTACATGAGCTCCGCAGCCCAGGATGAACATATCCGTGGTGAGGACATTTTGTACCCCAGGATTTTGGAATGTTCCAGATTGAAATCTACCTGCCACCAGGACAAAGAGTCCTGGAAATACAGGGTGACTCAAATGCAGTCCTGCAACCCCTGAGTGGCCTGACGCCACTGGGACCTTAGTGTCCAATGGACTCTCCGCATATGCCACCTTGCCTAGGGAGTGACATATTTTGTTGTGGCCATGTGGCGCAACAGCCTCAACATGTGCTACCTTGAGTCCTGCTGGCTCTCTTGAATCTTCGCTGCAATGGTCATCAACTTGATGACCCCTTGTCATGGCAGAAAGGCCTTGGCCTGAGCTGTGTCTAGCGGGGCTCATATGAATTCCAATTGTAGAGATGGACTGAGATGGGACCTGGGGTAGCTGATGATGAAACCTAGCAACTTCAACACCTGATTGGTCAAATGCATGGACCCTTCAGCCCCTTCCCGAGAGGTGCTCTTGACCAGCCAATTGTCCAGGTAAGGGTAAACATGGATTCCCAGTCAGCAAAGCTGCACCACCACTATGGCCAGGCACTTTGTAAAGACAAGTGGGGCTGACACTAGCCCAAATGGCAGAACGAGGTACTGGAAGTGTTTTCCCACCACAAATCTGAGATACTTCCTGTGACCCTGGAAGTCCCAATTTGGATGTACACGTCCTTCAGATCGAGAGAGCATAACAAGTCCCTTTTCAACAAGGGGATCATGGTGCATAGGGAAACCATCCTGAATTTTTCCCGTTTGAGAAACTTGTTCAGGGCCCTTAGTTCTAGGATGGGATGGAGTCCTCCTGTTTTCTTTGGAATCAGTAGAATCCCCGCCCTCTTTGCACTGGTAGAATGGGCTTGATCGCTATGGCCATTAAGATGAAGGAGAGCTCCTAGAGGAGTACTTCCTGAATTCCAAACTGTTCCCTAGGTTTTTACTGTTACAATGTAATAACAATAAGACATCTTAGTCTTATTATTCTACGAGTTATAATGTAAACCGATGTGATATACCCCAATGAATGTCGGTATATAAAACCAAACAAATAAATAAATAAAATGTGCTACCGGCCCCCCAATAGGGGCTCAGGGGGGCAATTTGGTGGGGTTCTCAAAAGATTTAATTTGTATCGTCCATGGATAATGGACAGAACCCACTGGCTGGAGGTTACATTGGGCCACTGGCTCACGAAGAACTTCAGCCTCCCCCTGACCAGGGGGGGGGTCCCATTACCCCTGGTAATATGGAGTCAGCTATGCTCCCTGTGATCCAGTGAAAACCTCATCCTAGAAGTTGACTGGGGCACCAGCTTGGGCTTTGGGACCATCTGCATTAAGCATGGCACCCTCAAAAACTTTCCTCCCAAGAGCATCCATGGCCCTCTAATCCCTCCTCTGGGTCACCGAGGAATAGGTCTGAGTGAGCTTGGCCTTTTTGAGAGTGGATTTGACCAGCACAGATTGGTGCAGTAACTGATGCTTCTAGAATCCGAGAAACTTCTGGATGAGATAAATGCGTCCGCCTTCCTATTTATGGGAGAAACTGAGAGGGGGTGTTCTCAAATCCTCATCAGCAACTCCACAAGGATCTTGTTACCGGGACTGCCATGATTTCCTTAGGAGGTTCCACATACTGGAGGACATCCAGCATTCTGTGATGGGTATCCTCCTCAGTCTGCAAATGAAATGGGATAGCCTCTGCCATCATCCTGACAAATCCTGAGAAGGAGAGGTCTTCCAGAAGAGACTTCCTTGTGTCAGTGAGAGAAGACGGGTCTAGGGGAGTCCATCTGATGCGTCATCAGAGACATCAGAGTCATCATCCCCCAGGGGTCATATGGGCCTTTGTCCTCATTGCCTGAAGGCACTCAGCCTCCGGTCAGTAGTATGGGTACTGGCTCAACTGGCCATGTGGGCTCAGACTCTGGTGTTGCTCTTGCCCCAGAACAGCTTTCTCCTCCAAGGAACTATGGAGCAGCACCAGAATGGTCAGTGGCACCCCTGATGCCCCTTCGGGCATTAATGCTAACCCAGGAGCCAACACAGGTTGTGTTGGCAACATTCCAATGAGCATATGTAGGAATTCCAACTGTGGCTTGGGGATGGATGGTGCTGGTCCTGATGCAGTCATTGCCCTGACTCTGAAGTTCAGCACTGCCCTCTCCACAGCTGACTGCAAGCACCTCTTTAGCTCCTCTTCGAAAATCACTTATGCTAAAACCAAATGGGATCCGGGAGGTATAGCCACATCCTGTTCGGAACCGAGAGGAGGATCGGTGGCAGGGATTGGAGCTGGTAGAGACCATCATGTACCCTGGGTATTGATGGAGGCTTGGCACTCCTCACCATGGGGATGCTTCGGGGACATCACAGCCGAAACTGGTGCATCCCTGTGCCTGGCACAGTGTATTGACTGAAACCGAGGCCGATGCTTCCTCGGCTTCCCTCGGTGCTCAGTTTGGTCCTTTCCCGGTGCTGAGGCTGAAGAGAATGAACCCGATGTCTTCGACCTGGGGGAAGCAGATGATGGCCTGCCTCCAGCATCCTGGCAGTCACCAACACCAACAGAATCGATGATCCTGCCGATATTGATGGCTCGGTGTCCATCGGTGCAGCTCCATGGCTCCTTGATGTTGACGCTTCTGATGCTGAAGGGCTAGCCTCCTCTGACATGAAGAGTCATTCCATCTTATCAAGCCAGATCATATGTCCTTTTGGAGTTATCTGGGAGCAATCCTGAAACCCCAGATATTCTGTGATACCCTGAGGCACAGGATACATTTATCATGGGGGTCCATGATCGACATAGTCCTCGAGCATCGAGGGCATGGCTTAAACCTGGACATGGACATGCCAACCTAGAACAAAAGGGATGCAAAATCGAACTTGATGGCGATGGTCTACGATGGCTGGTGGGTACCGAAGGCTCCACCACCCGGGAAGTAACGTTTGCAAAAGAAAACTTACTTAACACTGAGAAACCTGGCTAGGATGCTGAGGAGAACCAGGAGGACCCTGTGTCAATACTGCGCATGTACAGATGAGAAAAACACCCAAGAAAACATGAAAGATACTTCAAAGAGGTTTAATTAAATTAGAGAGACTCAAATGCCACAAACAATAGGCTCCCCAAAAAAAAAAACAAAAAAAAAGAGAGACTCAGGGGATCCCTAGTGGATATGTGGTATAATGCATGCTGGGCATGCTCAGAGAGGCTGAGTCAAAGTTCTAGAAACTTTGATATATATTTTCTGTTCTGGGCTCCATCCAATGATGTCACCCATGTGTGTGGATTGCCATCCTGCTTGTTCTTGGAGAATGAGAAAAAACAAAAATGAAAAAAATTAGTGAGACTGAGGAGATGAAAAACAAGACACCTGACTGAAGAGTTTTTTGGTAGCTGAATGCAGATACTAGCAGCCTAGCAGGACAACCTCCAATGACAGATAATATTAAAACTGAGGGGTAGCAAGTCTGGCTTCGTATGGGAAACCTCTACACATGCTCAAAAGCTTTCTAAGAAAGTGTCACATGTTCATTGATATTGCTTCCAAATAATATAGGGGTGTGTCAAATCAGATGAATCTACAGGCATAGAGACCATAGTAGAGTAGACAAGGTATTTATTCTCTCAGTACAATTATCAGGCAGATGTATCTTGCATATAAATACAATATATCAAATAGTTGTAGTAGCACTGTTAGTCCCCTGACAACGGCTGTGTTTCACACTGGCTGCATCAGGAGGGACAGAGCAGGAGATCAAAGACGATCTTCACCAATGTGGTTAGGGGACAAATCTTTGTAGATGCGGTCAAGGATACAAAGTTTCAAGGTAGCCGTGCAGACGGTTAAAAAAACAAACTTGCGAGTAGCTGGATGGCGTTTCTCTACTCTACTACAGTCTCTGTGCCTGTAGATGATTCATCTGATTTGACACACTCCTATATTATTTGGATTTCTCCGCTGGTGTGTCTTGTTCTCTACTCGCCTGGTCATTGATATTGCTTGTCATCTGAGAAGGTTAATGTACTATTGAATTATGACGTACATTTTCTTGCTTGGAGAGTCTTCTAGGGAGAGTCTGAAGTGAGTTATCTCTGCCTAAATAGATATATGTTCCCTTGTCCAGCAATGCACAGAGATAGTTGTGGAAGCAGGAAGGCTGCTTTGTTGCTTGTAAGGTGAACAATTCTGTTGACACTAGGGATGTGAATCGTTTTTTGACGACTTTTTACGATTTTTGACAATTTAAAAAAAAACAACAACCCCACCCGACCCTTTAAAATGACCCCCTTAGCCTCCCCCCCCCCCCCCCCAAAACCTTTTAAAATTACCTGGTGGTCCAGCGGGAGCGCGGGGAGCAATCTCCCGCTCTCAGGCCATCGGCTGCGTTAATAAAAATGGCGCCGATGGCCCTTTGCCCTTACCATGTGACATGGCAAAGGTAGCGCTGGCGCCATTTTGAATATTAGCAATAAGGCCCGAGTGCAGGAGATCGCTCCCGGACCCCCGCTGGACCCCCAGGGACTTTTGGCCAGCTTGGAGGGGCCTCCTGACCCCCCCAAGCTGGCCAAAAGTCCCTGGGGGTCCAGCGGGGGTCCAGAGCGATCTCCTGCACTCGGGCCGTATTGCCAATATTCAAAATGGCGTCGGCGCTACCTTTGCCCTGTCACATGGTAAGGGCAAAGGGCCATCGGCGCCATTTTTATTAACGCAGCCGATGGCCTGAGAGCAGGAGATCGCTCCCCGCGCTCCCGCTGGACCACCAGGTAATTTTAAAACCTTTTTTGGGGGTTCGGGAGGGTGGGGGAGGGTTTTTTGATTATCAGATCGGGCGCAGCCGATAATCAGAACTCAAATCGGGCTGGGCGATAAAAATTTTAAGATTTGGATTGGAACTGGAACCGATCAGATTCCGGTTCCGATTCACATCTCTAGTTGACACACTTCTGCAGTGTCACTCATTGGAGCAGGGCTCTTACCTGGAAAGCAGTCTGGCTGTTGTAATTTCGAATTTCTTTGCTTGCACCACGAAACAGGAGGACCCGAGCACAGCTTTCCTGCAAAAAGTGATAATAAAAAAATCCATTCAGGAAGAAGAATGACAAACCAGGGTTGGTGGAGGAGAAAGAAGCATTAGAGTCAAACAGGGGAACAGGGAGAAATTAGCAGATTGAGAAAACAGAACAGAGGAGAGAGAGGCAAGGGAGAAGGAAAAGAAAGGGGCAAGGAAAGAGGGACAAATGAGTGTTAGAGACAGTAGTAGTAGTAGTACTAGTAGTAGTAGTATTCCTCTTTTATTCTGGCAGAGGTAGTAGTAGTATTGGTAGTGCTAAGTAGTACTACTTCTGTGTTACTTCTGAAATACCTTTGTATTTCTGCTCAGTGGCAAGTAGGCCACATTGCACCAATATATGATTAAACATTTAAAACACGGGGAGAACGCTACCTTCTGTTGCTGACACCGCTCCCAATTGCTGCAGTTAGCAGCGTGTATTGGGGGGACTCCTTCTGCACCTAACATCATTCCTGACGGCAGCCCCAAACAGAAGTGATGAAAAGGAGTTGATTTGTACAGTGCAGTCTCTGCTAGATGCATTGTACAAATCAACTACTTTTCATCACTTGTAAGGTCAACAATTCTTTATTGAGGTCAATTTTACAATGGATACCTCTGAATGTGTCTATAACAATACCCCCCTAACCCAAACCCACCTCCCAAAAACTCACCCCCAAATCAAAGTGCCCCCTTACAATGGTCCATATATAGAGTATCAGGCAGAGTCCTATAAGGAGGTTTTCTCTCGCTCTCTCCACAATGGACTCCTGTGCCTAACAAGGAGTAGTAGCAAACAGCTCCAGACATACCCACATAAGTTATAAAATAGTGTATATTTAAGGGGACGTGCACAGCCCTTTTAAAATTTATCTTTAAGTGTTTTGTGGTAAATGTGTACACAACTCAGCTTAGAAGGAAGCTCTTCCTGCAGTTAAAGCAGATCTAGAAGCCACCTTCTATTCAAAACAACCTTGAGTTTCCAAGGAAATAAGTATATCTTTATAGATCGAGCCCATTTAAAGACCTTTTTGTTAGATAAAAACAACAGTGCTGAGTAACTTCAGGTAGTGGGGGTAATTTAAGTCGCTTTTTTTGTGCCATGTAGCATTGAATATTTGACAAATATTTGCTTATTATTATTATTTCTTTTGTTCTCCCCCTATTATATGGAATTTAGGTTGGGTAATCTGCTGTTTTTTATTTTCTTATATTTGATTTATGGTGTTTACCAGTTGTATGATTCCCACCTTTCATTGTTTTTTTAGCATTGTATCACTGTGTAAAAATTCAATAAAGAAATATTTAAAAAAAAAATGTTAATACTAACATACAACTTAACAGACCAGTAACTACACCAAGTAAAAAAATTAACACATTTTAAAATGTATTTCAATAGGAGAGATGAGAAAAGAGAAATGGACAAGGAAGAGAGAGCAGATGAGAGGAAAAAATAAAGAGGGGTATGAAAGAGACAAAAGAAAGGCCCAAAGGGTAGAAAGAGCAAGTTTGCTTACTATACACAGTGTTTTCTGTAGATAGCAGATAAAGTAGCCATGCTGTCTGGGACATTCTCCTGGTGGCCAGATGGTGGAGCTCTCTAGAACATAGAGTCTTTTAGTGCAGTGCGCCTGCGTGGATATTCCCGCGCAGCCCCGATCCTCCTCAGTCCATTTCCAAGCAAGACGTAAGTGGAACAACAACTGTCCGGGGAGGCGGGAGGGTCAACATGGCTAATTCATTCTGCTATCTACAGAAAACACCATTTACGGTAAACAAACTTGCTCTTTTCCTGTAGATAAACAGCATGAATTAGCCATGCTGTCTGGGAGTCCCCAGCTGATGTGTTGAGCACAAAGTCTCTGAGTATGTCCTGACAGTGAGGTCAGATAGGGCTCTCAAGACAGAAGAGAATGTAGGCAGACAGTTCTTGCTGTTAGCTTTCCAGTGCTCAAGAAGTGCCCGATTTCAGGATAGTTCTGTCCATGTCCGCGTCTGCTGCGGTCTGCTTGTCCAGGCAGTAGTGGCTGTGAATGTGTGTAGCAGAGACCAGTTGGCAGCCCTGCAAATGTCCAGAATGGGTACCTCATGAAGGAATGTGATGGAAGCTGCCATAGCGCAGACTTGGTGAGCCTTAGGGGAGGTTGCTAAGGCTTCCAAACGTTTCTGATAGCAGAACTGTATGCAGTTTGAGATCCAGGACAAAAGGGTTCTCTTGGAAACTGGAAGTCCCGGGGCATTCGGGCTGAATGAGACAAAAAGCTGGGAGGCTCTGTGCGTAGAGTGAGTCAGACATTTATAGTAATCAAGTGCATGCTTACAATCTAATGTATGGAGTCTCCATTCGCCATCATTGCTGTGCGGCTTTGGATAAAAGGTCGGAAGGGCAATGGTCTGATTGAGGTGGAAGACTGAAACCACCTTGGAAGGAATGCTCGGTGTGGACGCAGTGTGACTTTAACATGGTAGAATTCTAGGTATAGGGAGTAGTGCACTAGGGCTGGCAACTCACTAACGTGTCTCGCTGAGGTCAGGGCGACTAGGAATAGTACCTTCCAGGAGAGGAATCTGGGGTGACAAGTGTCCAGAGGCTCAAAGGGTGGTAGCATTAATTGCACCAGGACTACATTTAGGTCCCATGGAACTGGAGGCTTCTGAATCAGAGGCCTCAGGCGTAGAGCACCTTTCATAAATTTGGAGATGAGCGGATGACAGGAGATTGGGGTCTCGTTATGCAGGGAATGGTAGGCTGCTATGGCACCAGCAGTTGCTCAGGAGAGCAGGTGAATGAGTCCATACTGTGTTCTGAGCACCAGGTGGAGTAGCAGATCCACTTCTTTTGATAATTCTTACTGGTGGAGGGCTTCCTGGAGGAAACTAGTATATCCCGAATCTGCGGAGAAAGGGTCAGGTGGTGGAGTACTACCCTTTCAATCTCCACCCGGTGAGATGCAGGGATGAGTGAAGGGGGTGAAGCAAGGAGCCCCCTTCCTGGGTGAGTAGATTTGAACTGTTGCCCAGGGGAATCGGTGTGTCCACAGATAGCCGAACTAGATACGCATACCACAGTTGTCTGGGCCATGCTGGAGCAATGAGTATCAGATATGGATTGTCCGCGATGCACTTCTGGACTGTGCGAGATATCAGGGGTATGGGAGGGAAAGCGTAGAGAAGATCCCTCGTCCATTCGATGAGGAATGCATCCTGAGCTAGGCGCCGGGTAATGGGGTACACCGAGCAGAAGGTCTGCAACTTCTGATTTTGCTCTGTAGCAAAAAGATCGACGCGAGGAAGACCCCAGGTTTGAAAGAGTCTTTCTGCCACGTCCTGATGAAGCTCCCACTCGTCGGGGTGGAAGATTCTGTTTAGTCTATCCGCTCTGGAGTTGTTTATGCCCTGAAGGTAAGTGGCCTGCAGGGTGACTGATCTGCTTTCTGCCCATTCTAGGATCCATATGGCATCTCTGCACAGGTTCCAGGAACCAGACCCTCGTTCTTTGTTGATGTAGATCATGGCGACCTGGTTGTCCGTGTGGACCATGACCGTCCTCCCCTGTAGTGAGCGTTCAAAAGCCCGAAGAGCATGCCAAATGGCATGGAGTTGCAGGAGGTTGATCTGTTGTGATCGTTTCCAGTTGGGCCACAGGCCTGGAGTCTGGAGGTGGACTAGGTGGGCACCCCACCCATTGGTGGAGGCGTCAGTGGTGAGGATGGTGTGATGTGCTGGGAGCCGTAAAGGCAATCCTGTCTCAAGTACCGACAGTGTTAGCCACCATTCCAAATCCTCTTTCATGCTGGATGTGAGGGTGACAGGAGTGGAGAGAGGATTGAAGAACTGGCTCCATTGGGACTTCAGACCCCACTGGAGACGAAGCATGTGGAGGTGAGTGTGGGGAACAACATATACAGATGCGGCCATGTGCCAGAGGATGGTCAGGATCTGGCGGGCAGGGGCATTGGTGGCCTTGTGTAGGTGGCCGGCAAGCAATGTGAGGGCAAGGGCCTGGGATTCTGAGAAGAAGGCTCTGTCCTGGATGGTGTCGATGTAAGCCCCAATGAATTGTAGGATCTGAGTGGGTTGCAGATTCAACTTCTCGTAGTTGACAAGCATCCCTAGGCTGTCCAGACAATGGTTGGTTGCCAGCAGATGGGCGTGCAGGAGTGAAGGACTTGGAGGTACCAGCCGCCAGTCTAAGTAGGGGAACAGTTGAATCCCTGCCTTCGAAGGTGAGCCACCACTACTGCTAGGCATTTTGTGAATACTCTGGGGGCTGAGGAAAGGCTGAAAGGGAGCACCTTGTATTGGAAGTGGCAGCCATCAGCCATGAAGCACAGGTACTGCCAGGATGTGGGATGCACCAGGATATGCAAATAGGCATCCTTGAGGTTGAGTGAACACATCTAGTCGTTGGGACAAAGGAAAGGCAGGATGGACTTGAGTATCGTCATCTTGAACTTCTCCCTCGTTAGGTATTTGTAGAGAGAACGCAGATCCAGGATGGGTCATATATCTCCCGACTTCTTGGGTATGAAGAAGTATTGGGAGTAGAACCCTTGGTGGAGCTGAGCAGAAGACAGCTCATGAATACAGCTCTGGCAGAGTAATTTGGTGATTTCCTCTTGTAAGCACCTGCGCTGTGCATTGAGCTGTCTTTGGCGCACTGCATGCGGAATAGACGGAATAGATGCAAAATTGAGGGAGTAGCCATCCTTGATTATCCTTAGGACCCAATGGCCAGAGGTGATCACCTCCGATGCTGGAAGAAAGTGGGAGAACCTGCCCCCTATTGGTAGCGGTGGAGATGGTTTCACATCCCCTAAAAACCCTGTGGGGACTTAGGGGGGTTGGTGTCCGGAAGTGGGCGAGGCTGCCGAGGAAGGCACTGGTGCTAACAAGCCATAGGCTGCTGAGGCAACTGTGGGTGAGTTGGCGGATATGGTTGCAGATGGTAAGACAGGTAAGGTCTGTAGGAGTGCCGCTGGTAGTAAGGCTTCCTATATGATGGGTAGGGATGTGAATCGTTTTAGGACGATTAAAATTATCGTCCGATAATTTTAATATCGTCTTAAACCATTATGGAACACAATACAATAGAGATTCTAACGATTTATCGTTATAAATCGTTAGAATCGTGAGCCGGCACACTAAAACCCCCTAAAACCCACCCCGACCCTTTAAATTAAATCCCCCACCCTCCCGAACCCCCCCCAAATGAGTTAAATAACCTGCGGGTCCAGCGGCGGTCCGGAACGGCAGCGGTCCGGAACGGGCTCCTGCTCCTGAATCTTGTTGTCTTCAGCCGGCGCCATTTTCCAAAATGGCGCCGAAAAATGGCGGCGGCCATAGACGAACACGATTGGACGGCAGGAGGTCCTTCCGGACCCCCGCTGGACTTTTGGCAAGTCTCGTGGGGGTCAGGAGGCCCCCCACAAGCTGGCCAAAAGTTCCTGGAGGTCCAGCGGGGGTCAGGGAGCGATTTCCTGCCGCGAATCGTTTTCGTACGGAAAATGGCGCCGGCAGGAGATCGACTGCAGGAGGTCGTTCAGCGAGGCGCCGGAACCCTCGCTGAACGACCTCCTGCAGTCGATCTCCTGCCGGCGGCATTTTCCATACGAAAACGATTCGCGGCGGGAAATCGCTCCCTGACCCCCGCTGGACCTCCAGGAACTTTTGGCCAGCTTGTGGGGGGCCTCCTGACCCCCACGAGACTTGCCAAAAGTCCAGCGGGGGTCCGGAAGGACCTCCTGCCGTCCAATCGTGTTCGTCTATGGCCGCCGCCATTTTTCGGCGCCATTTTGGAAAATGGCGCCGGCTGAAGACAACAAGATTCAGGAGCAGGAGCCCGTTCCGGACCGCTGCCGTTCCGGACCGCCGCTGGACCCGCAGGTTATTTAACTCATTTGGGGGGGGTTCGGGAGGGTGGGGGATTTAATTTAAAGGGTCGGGGGTGGGTTTTAATGTGCCGGTTTTGCGATTTATAGATTTTTAGATTTTTCACGATTTTTCACGATTTTTCACGATATTTTACCCCCCCAAACGGCAACAATACGATTCCCTCCCCCTCCCAGCCGAAATCGATCGTTAAGACGATCGAGGACACGATTCACATCCCTAATGATGGGTAGTAGTGCCTGGCAGCTGCTGAATCCAAAAAAGAAGTTAACGACATAACGGCCACCTTCTGCTCCTTGATTTGTGCTACAGTCTCCCGTAACTTGTCTCCAAAAAGATTGTCCGGGAGACAAGGGAGGTCGGCCAGCTTTTCGTGCACGTCATCACGAATTGCACTCGCTCGAAGCCATGCTAAATGACACACCACAATGGTGTTTGCTGTAAATCTGGCCAAGGTGTCGAAGGCCTCATAAATAGTGCAGAGGAGGTGGCACAGCCCTTCCTCTAGGTCATGGAACTGGTCAGGTCGTCGGTGGTCTGGGGAAGCCTCCAGTAGCAATGGTTTTAGTGATTGCAGATACTCATATAGATATTGTGTACTATAAAATTGGTGTTGCTGAATTTTGGCATTGAGCATCTCTGACTGAAAGGCCTGCTTCCCAAAATCATCTAAGTGCTTGGGATCTTTCCCGGAAAGGGGGGGGTGGGGAGGGTTGAATGCAGACGTGACTTCTTTGCTTTCTGCATCACAGACTCCACTATAACTGAAGCATGTGGAAGCTGTTCCATGGAGTAGAACGGCAATTGTCTAATATGGAATTTTAAATCTGTTTTGTGGGAGGTGGGTGGTCCGGTAAAAGGAGATTCCCAGACTCTGGTCAATACAGCATCTAAGATGGCATTATTTATTACTTTTTTATTACTTTTTTGTATACCGACATTCAACATCAGTAGTGATATTGGTTCACATATAATAAGAATGAAAGAGAAATACAATTTGTAAAGTTAAAAGAAAATAATATACAAAGTAATTGCAAAATAAAAGGATAGAAAATGGAGGAAAATAAAGTAATTAATTGAGATTAGGAGAATATTGTTATTATCATGTTGAAAAAGCTTTTAGAAAAAGTAATGTTTTTAATTCTTTTTTAGAAGAAGATTCCAGTCTTAATTCGATTGGAAGGGAATTCCATAATATCGGGCCGGCGTTTGAAAATGCACATTGTCTCATTGAAATAAGATGGGATATTTTGGGAGATGGAATTATAAGTAGACCGGTATTTGTGGATCATAAAGATCTTCTTGATGTTTGAAAACGGAGTGATGAATCCATCCATTCAGACTTGCTATATTACAAAGCTTTATGTATCAGTGAAAGAGTCTTGTATTGTACTCTGTAAAAGACAGGTAACCAATGAAGATCCTTGAGTAGTGGAGTGATATGATCTGATTTTTTGAGGTTACTAAGTAGACGTGCAGCCGCATTTTGTAATAGTTGAAGCGGGGCAATGGTAGATGCAGGTAATCCCAGGAGAATTGCGTTACATGGGAGGGAAAGCCCTTTGGGTTCTGAGGGGGACTCAAAAATCTTTAGGATACCCAGGACTTCTGCTCTCGGGTCAGGTATTTTCCAGGTCTTGATGTTTAAGTGTTGCCCCACCTTCTCCACAAATTTGGAGTATGAAAGATCCTCAGGTGGAGATACCAGTTCTGGCTGTCCTTCCACAGGATCTGAAGGATATCCGGTGGAGGATCCTGGAGAAGTGGAAAGTGCTTGGGGGAAATCGTCCCAAGGAGGAGAAGCCGGTGAGCGGGGACAAGGAGAAGAGGGTCCTGGACTGAGGCTCTCCTGTGGAGATGGGGGGCCTCCAGGGGTGCCTCATCCTGGTGCTGTCCTTGCTGCTCAACTGTCTTGAGGAATTGGAACAAGATGAGCAAAATCTGTGACATGGCCTGGAAGGCTAAGGTGTCCTGGGGGGCAGGCGGAGGTTCTCTGGGAGCACCTCTGGGTGGTACTGCTGCCAGAAGTATGTTGGAGTCGGGTCTCTTTGGTCTGAGGATATCCTTAGGTGGCCGCTTATCCTTTTTCTTCAACGGCTCCTGGAAGCTTGATTTGTCCTTGTGCTGGGAGGCAATGCACAGGCCCGAATACACTCTAGATGAGGCAGAGGAATTGTGAGAGGTGATTGGAGATGCCAGAACTACATCAGAGTCCACCCCCAACAGAGGAGAAGCTTCCCTAGGGTGTTTATGCCCAGACGAGTGCTTCTTCGGGGCTCTGGGAGGGCTGGCATTGATGGAGTCGGCATCGGCATTGTTTTGCGTCGGTGTGTCATCGATGTTTTGTGCTTGTGCTTTGCAGTGTGTTCATGTGGTCGATGCTGCGACTTGGTTGCATAGGTGTATCGGTGGTGCGTTGGGAGCTTGACGCCAAGCAGCGCTGATGGCGGCATCGGAGGTACCGACACATCCCCTGTGCTGGGCGTCAGTACGATGGGAGCTCGCTTCGGTGCCGGCCTGGACAAACCGGGATGCCCTATTGAGAAGGCTCTGCAATGCATCAATGCTTTGGAGGCCCGGGAGGGTCTCTGAAAGGTCTGGGCTGATTCCTCACTGGGGGCATACGAGCCCGATGCCGCTTCTTTTAGCTTCACAATCCTGGCAGCCTGCTGCTGTTGGGCACGGGGGGACATGCATCCGCAGTCCTGCAAGTCGCTTGCTTGTGGTCCGGACCGAGGTACAGATAGCACCTCAAGTGGCCATCAGTCACGGACATGATTTTGCTGCACTGGCAGAATTTGAAGCCAGGCGACCGTGGCATGGTTGAAAAAATCTTCTTCTTTTTTTAATTAACACTGTTCTCTGATAGGAGAGAAAAACTCTGCATGCTGGTTGGTGCACAGAAAAAAATGGACTGAAGAGGACCGGGACTGCGCGGGAATATCCACGCAGGCGCACCGTACTGAAAGACTCTATGTTCTAACAGAGCTCCGCCAACTGGCCGCACGGAGGTCGTCCCAGACAGCTTGGCTAATTCATGCTGCTCATTAGGGATGTGCAGAGCAAAATTTTATGTTCATATTTTTTATGTCCGAAAGGGGGTCCCACTTGCGGCCAATATGGACATAAAAAAAATCCAATGAGTTGGGTATATGTACATATGTGCAAAAAAAAAATTTAAACCCCCTCACCCTCCTTAATCCCCCCCCCAGACTTACCACAACTCCCTGGTGATCGAGCGAGGAGTGAGGACGTCATTTCTGCAATCCTTGGCGAGAAGCATGTGACGTCGGTGGCACGTCGAGTGACGCGGCGTCACGTGATTCCCGGCTCGTTCGCGCCTGACGGCTCGTTCGGCCCAAAAAGAACTTTTGGCCAGCTTGGGGGGGCCTCCGCCGACGTCACATGCTTCTCGCCAAGGATTGCAGAAATGGCGTCCTCACTCCTCGCTCCATCACCAGGGAGTTGTGGTAAGTCGGGGGGGGGGGGGATTAAGGAGGGTGAGGGGGTTTATATTTTTATTTTGGCTCAACAATCGCGATTTCCCACATATCGAACATATCTATGTTCGATATGTGGGAAATCCGATCGTTTATGTCGAATCAATTTTTTAAGTAAAAAAAAAATATGAGTTGCGTTTTACTAATGCGGTCAATCCGAATGCACACCCCTACTGCTCATCTATGGGAAAATAGGAGGCAAGAAGGATGGAGAGAATAAGAAATAGTGGGGGAATGGACATACAAGGAAGGAAATAGAAACAGAAAGTGGCGAGAGGGAGGAAGGAAGAAAGATACAAGAGAGGAAATATAGAGAGGTGAATGGAAAAGTAGACAGGACAAGCAGAGGAAGGTAGCAAGAGAGGATATGCAGAGGGAAGCTCTGAAAGAGAGGAGAAGGAGATGAATGAGGGAGAGGAGAGAGGCAGTAGAAAGAAATGAATAGCCTTTATTCCCCTGCTCTTTTACTGAATAAAATGTTGTCTTACTAGGCTTATTAAACACCTCATTTTTTTCTCTACAATGACAGTATATGCAGCACTGTTCAGTAAAACATTTAAGTCAATACAGGGATACAGAAAATGATTAAAATGCAGGAACAGTAAATGAGAGAGGATTCTTGCCCACATAATTTAAAATCTAACAGCCAAATTTGTAATTGCCAGCGCATGCCAAAACCGGGAAATACACGAGTGGCTGGGCCACACGCATTGTCCAAGCATCCTGGCCATGCGTGTATCTCCCAGTATGCGCAGAAGAGCCAGATTTGTAAAAAGGGGTGGGCTGGGGAGGGTCGGGTGAGATCTGGGTAGGGCAGGGGCCAGCACTAGGTGCTGTCCTAGTGAAGCTCACGCTGGCCACTTACTGTTCCTCCATCGAGCAGGTAAGTTTAAAAACAAAAATAAATAGGGCAGTTAGGTAGGTTTTAAGGGTCGGGGTGGAGAGGGGAAAAGGGAAGAAGGGTACCTAGGGGCGTAGAGAAGTTCCCAGGACTGGGAGGAAACTGGGGAAGGCCCGATTGCATCACCATGCACTTGTAAGTAAAATTCTCCCTCCCCTTGCACGCGCGAGTCAGCACCCGCGCGCAGATGCATGTGCCAATATAAAATTGGGAACGCATGTGCGTGTGGGAATAGGATTTTATAACATGCGTGCGGCGACACGCGCATGTTATAAAATCAGCGCGTTCATGTGTGTGCGCCAGGAACTGCGCACTCATGAACGCCCATGCGCCCCTTTTAAAATTTACCTTTAAGTGGGAAGAAGGGAGCCAAAGAAAAAACATGAGGACGGCGCAACTGTAAACATGATGTTGTGATAGATCACACAGAGCATACTAAGTGCTATGGTCACAAGTGGAATACCTCTCAGAAAATGTCTTTAGGATGGTCTTAAAGGTGTAAAAGAGGACCTGGTATTTTAAAAAGTGAAGTGAATTACAGAGTAGGGAAAGAAAGGAAAAGGCATGGAGGTGTGAGTGGTTTGAAGAGACAAAGGTGGGGGCTGAGGGAAAAGAGGCCTGTATGGAGCAGGAGATTTGGAAGGCACATAATGAGAGAAGAAAGCTAAGATATTGGTAAAAAACAAAGGGTCTGAGTAAAAGTGGAATGACAGATGAGGGCTGAGATGCAGAAAAGAGTAGAGGAATGCAGAGTCTTTCAAGAGGTGAAGATAAGTTTTCATTTTATTCAGAAGATGGGAAGCCAAGAAGGATCTCGAGGATGGAAGAGGCATAGATTTGAGAAAGAATATGGCTGTAAATGAAATGTAATGAAGGCAGCCTTTCACCCCCTTGGATTAGACATAGAGCTGGGTTTGGATAGGTTAGGTTATATTGAGTTTCATATGGATTATGCTGTGCCTCTTTCCATCCTCTTTGCACAATACAAGTAAACAGCAAGCTTTTTCCTGTGTGTAACACAAATGACAGGTCAAGTTTGAGCTATTTGAGGTTGTAGTTGAGTAGAGCTCTGTAATTTGCCTTCTTTTAGCAGTCTTTAGAGGACAATCACTATGATGGTATTTTTAAAATAAGCATATGTGGTGGAAGCAACAGTGAAGGATTTCAAAGGGGCATGGGATAAATATTGTGAATCCCTAAAAGGCTAGAGGATGGGAATAAATAGAAAAGCTAAACCGGCACGGAGCGGCAGTTATTACCATTAAGAGAAACACGGGGATAACGTGCACGGAGCAGCAGTTACTATCCTTAAGAGAAACATGGGGGTAACCTGCACGGAGCGGCAGTTACTACCCTTAGGAGAAACATGGGGGTAACCTGCACGGAATGGTGGTTACTACCTTGGGAAGCTTGCAGGGCAGACTAGATGGACTATTTTGGACTTTTTCTGCCGTCATTACTATGTTACTATATTATCATGCGAGCGAAGATTCATTGGCATTTTTAATTGTACACGCAACTGTGCGCATATAGGGCCTGATTTTAAAAAGCATTTACTCGAGTAAAAACCAGGTTTACTGGAGTAAATTCACTTTACTTGAGTAAGTGGGTTTTTAAAAATTGCTACAATTTATGCCATTGACTTGTCTATAGGATTTATTCACATAAGTGCAATTTACTTGAGTAAATGGCTTTTGAAAATTGCTACAATAGTAGCTACATTTACGCATGTAACTCCTTTTGAAAATTACCCCATATTGTAAACTACACCAACCGTACCTAAGTATGCTCCTAATTTTAAGAGATTACTCAAGCACAGTTAGCACACATGTGTCTTCCACAGGACTTCGTCGGCTTTTACACATGTATGTCAGTGGATTTTAAAACATGCTCACACGAGGCACATTCCCAGTTTTCCAATTAGTCCACCAATTTGTCCAATTAAAATTGAGGTCTTTCACACCCCTCTGGTTCTTCATCCTGCACCCCACTCAGTTGAATCGGACCCTTCACCCTGTTCTATAAGCCCTAAAACTCGAGATCTACAGACTTAAGAACATAAGAACATGCCATACTGGGTCAGACCAAGGGTCCATAAAGCCCAGCATCCTGTTTCCAACAATGGCCAATCCAGGCCATAAGAACTTGGCAAATACCCAAAAACCAAGTCTATCCCATGCTTCTGTTGCTAATAATAGCAGTGGCTATTCTCTAAGGGGTAGATTTTCAAATAGCGCGATTTGGCGTACTTTTGTTGGCGCATCAGGCGCAAACAAAAGTACGCTGGATTTTAGTAGATACGCGCGTAGCCACGCGTATCCGCTAAAATCCAGGATCGGCGCGCGCAAGGCTATCGATTCCGTATAGCCGGCGCGTGCCGAGCCGCGCAGCCTACCTCCGTTCCCTCCGAGGCCGCTCCGAAATCGGAGCGGCCTCGAAGGGAACTTTCTTTTGTCCTCCCCTCACCTTCCCCTCCCTTCCCCTACCTAACCCACCCGCCCGGCCCTATCTAAACCCCCCTCCTTACCTTTGTCGGGGGATTTACGCCTCCCGGAGGGAGGCGTAAATCCCCCGACAAAGGTAAGGACCTGCCCCCAGGCGTAAAACCTGGGGGCGGGTCCGGAGGGCGCGGCCACGCCCCTGGTCCGCCCCGGTCCGCAACCACGCCCCCGGGCCCGCCCCCGAAACGCTCCCAACACGCCCCAAAAATGCCGCGCGGATCGGGCCCGCCCTCCGACACGCCCCCGACACGCCCCCCTCTGAAAACCTCGGGACTTACGCGAGTCCCGGGGCTCTGCGCGCGCCGGTAGGCCTAGGTAAAATAGGTGCACCGGCGCGCAGGGCCCTGCTCGCCTAAATCCGCCTGGATTTAGGCGGATTTAGGCGAGCAGGGCTCTTAAAATCTGCCCCTCAGTCAACTTAATTAATAGCAAGTAATGGACTTCTCCTCCAAGAACTTATCCAATCCTTTTTTAAACACAGCTACACTAACTGCACTAAACACATCCCCTGGCAACAAATTCCAGAGTTTAATTGTGCATTGAGTGAAGAAGAACTTTCTCTGATTAGTTTTAAATGTGCCACATGCTAATTTCATGGAATGCCCCCTAGTCCTTCTATTATTCGAAAGTGTAAATAACCGAGTCACATCAACTCGTTCAAGACCTCTCATGATCTTAAAGACCTCTATCATATCCCCCCTCAGCCGTCTCTTCTCCAAGCTGAACAACCCTAACCTCTTCAGCCTTTCCTCATAGGGGAGCTGTTCCATCCCCTTTATCATTTTGGTTGCCCTTCTCTGTACCTTCTCCATCGCAACTATATCTTTTTTGAGATGTGACGACCAGAATTGTACACAGTATTCAAGGTGTGGTCTCACCATGGAACGATATAGAGGCATTATGACATTTTCCGTTTTTATTAACCATTCCCTTCCTAATAATTCCTAACATTCTGTTTGCTTTTTTGACTGCTGCTGTTTCGCGGCCGTGGCGCCCCACGACCACGTCCCCCTACCTGATTCACAGCACCATGGGAGCCCCGGGGGAGGGCTCCGACCCGGGGCCCCGCTGCCCGTTGCAGGGGAAGCCGTCCTGCTTCCTCTCAGCGGCATCTCTCCTCCATGGAGGAAATCCAAGATGGCCGCCGCCATGCTTCAGCACTAGGCCACGCCCCCTCCACAGAATTAAAGGGACCCATCCCTTTAATGACCTCACCTGTTCTCTATCAGCCAGGGCAGAGGAAGTATAAAAGGCAGCTTCCTCTGCTCATCCAGTGACTTGGCAACGTCTCCTGTGAGCTTTGTCCAGTCTGCTTGCTCCAGTGAGTTCTTCGAGCTTGGCTTCTGCTTTGTCTTCCTGGTTCCTGACTTCAGATTGGCTTACGGTGATTCTCTGGTTCCTGACTTCGGATTGGCAAGCGGCGATTCTCTGGTGCACGACTTCGGACTGGTGAGCGACGACCCTCTGGCACTCGACCTAGGACTCCTCCAAGACTCCGTCACCAAAGGCCCACCTAAGTCCCAGCGGCCCGGGTCCCTACGGGCTCTTCCTGGGGGGACCGCGGGCTTCCAGGGCGAAGCTCCAGTTGGCCTTTGCACCGTTGCTCTGACCTCCCTAGGTCCACCTAAGTCCCAGCGGTCGGGTCCCTACGGGCTCCTCCCGGGGGGACCGCAGACCACCAGTGGTGAAGACACAGCGCCTCTTCTCGTCTCTTCATCGCCTCCATATTCGCCTCAGCCTCCAGTGCCAAGGGTCAGCTGGTCCCACCTCTTGTTCTGCCTCGCCACCCGGCGTGAGAGCCTATGGGACATCCGCAAGGTATTCCATCCTCACGTCGGCCCAAGGGTCCACAAGCCTGAGCATAACAGCTGCAGCACACTGAGCCGACAATTTCAATGTGTTATCCACTATGACGCCTAGATCCCTTTCTTGGGTGGTAGCTCCTAATATGGAACCTAACATTGTGTAACTATAGCATGGGTTATTTTTCCCTATATGCATCACCTTGCACTTATCCACATTAAATTTAATCTGCTATTTGGATGCCCAATTTTCCAGTCTCAGAAGGTCTTCCTACAATTTATCACAATCTACTTGTGATTTAACTACTCTGAACAAATTTGTATCATGTGCAAATTTTATTACCTCACTCTCGTATTTCTTTCCAGATCATTTATAAATATATTGAAAAGTATAGGTCATCAGCAGCAGTAAAGTTATGTGGATATCTAGCGGAAGCACACTGTATTTTTCGGTTTTAAAGTACGGAGGTACACACGTAAGTCTTGCTTCACCCCAGAATGCCCATGCCCCACCCTGTTACCCTTCCCTTTTCTGCCCCCTTACTCCTCACACACAAACGGGTACATACGTGCGTATTTTGTGGCTTTCTAAAATCTGCGTTGTTTGCACACGGCCCACATACACACATATGTAATCATTTTTGTACAAGCAACGCTTTTAAAATCAACCTGAAAGTGTGGTGCTTTGGGCTGGTTTTGAGTTGGATAGGTTGAGACAGGATTGGTCGAGTTTAATTTTATTTGTATAGCACATATATGTTTGGGTGATGCTTAGTAGGCTGAGTCAAAGCTGATTTGGGATGAATTGTTCTTTTATACCTTGTTGTATAGCATACAGAGTTGCACAACGCTATTCCTGGGTGGGTAATGTATGGAAGGTTGTGTTGAGACCATGATGGACTGAGATTAATTTTTCTCTCTCACCTGGTTGTACAGTGCACATATATGCAGAGCGCTGTTCCCTGAGGCATTTTGGGCCCTCATGTCAGCTCCATAGAAAAGAAGATGCTCCAAATGCTGCACATGTCCATAGCGACATGCCTGTGGTAAAAGACATAAGATATCTTAATCCCATCAAATCTAATAGCAATGTCTGTTTTGACTCAGTTCCATCATCTTCTTCAGCTTCAAGGCTGATATATCAGTCATCATCAAGCCTTTTATTTCTTTACTAAAAGTCTCTAAACATAAGCCTGCATATAGATGGTGCCCTAAAATGCAAAAAGTATATACACAAACAATTCCTCACCATAGTCGAAAATCACCATGCATCAAATTCACTGAAGCTCAAAGAAAACAATATCCTACACTAAAATGCATCAATTTTATTCAAATTCATTAGGAATGTAAATAACAGTGTTTGTCTCTTGCCCTTTGACTCTAAACCTTTTAATGACACCTACCCCTCACAAAACAGATTCTATAACTCCATGGATAAACCCCTTTGAATGTCACCTGTCACAGCTTCCTTCCCTTCCCCAATGGCCTCTATCAAACATCCATCTCTTTAACTGACATACTCCCACTCATCTCTCCCATCATGCCTCATCACAGTCTCCATCTCTTATCTATCATAGCTTCCATTCATTCCCCTATCACCTCTGTCACAGCCTCATTTTCTCCATTATGCTCTCTGTTACAGCCTCAGACCTTCCCTATGTCACAACTTGTCAAGAAAATCATTGTTAATGTCACCTTTCTCCTATCACAACTCACATCTTTCCCAATCGATCTCTATATGTGACAATCTTCAAATACCCACCCCATTGGGTAAAGATCTTGAGGAAGGTTATAAGAACCTGGTGCAATGTATTACCTCTGTTGAAAACTGGCTGAAAACAAAATGTTTGGTGTTGAATGCCTCTAAAACCAAGATATTATATTTGGAATACTTTGAATTGGATAAACCATTGAAATTAAAATATGTAGACGTGATTCCAAAAAAAGAACTAAGGTCACTCAGAGTGGTATTGGATTCAACAGCAACTATGGAAAAACATATTTTTCAGGAAGTGAAAAATACTTATTACAGAGTCAATTTTGCTATTTATCAAACCTTTTTTAGATCTGGCGGCGTTGAAATCTGTAGCTTATGCACTGATACATTTCATATTGACTACTGTAATGTGTTGTTTTTAAGACTTCCAACAAAATCTATGCGGAAATTGCAGGTGATTCAAAATATGACTGCGAGACTAGTAACGGGAAGCTGAAGGACTCCAGCAAGTCTATTGCTATTGGAGCTCCCCAAGCTTCCTGTCACTGAGAGAGGTTAATTTCAAATCTTGAGATTGGCTTTTAAAAGTTTACGAGGTATTGGGGCGAATCAGTTGGAATATTGATTGCAATGGCATGAATCTAGCAGAAATTTGTGCTTAAAAATAAACAGCTTCTGCAATTTCCTGCAGTTAAGACCTTTCGCCATGTACCTCTATGGAACAGATCTTTTTCCTTGTCTGTTCCAAAACTGTGGAATGACCTCTCATTAAATCTAAGGGAAAAAAGAGATCTCCTTAGATTTCAGAAATTGTAAAAAACTTGATTAATGGTAAATGTGTTTAAATGACGGATTTGGTTTTAGCTTAATTACTTTGAGAAATTTCTCTGGAAATTTCTTATGTAATTTTAAAAGGTTTTTGTCCAGAAATTGTTTATAATATGTTGTACAATTCTTAGAAAGCAGAGTTACTTACCTGTAACAGGTGTTCTCCCAGGACAGCAAGATGTAGTCCTCACATATGGGTGATGTCATTAGGTGGAGCCCTATTACGGAACACTTTTGTCAAAGTTTCTAGAAACTTTAACTGGTACACTGAGCATTGTTGTGCTCAGTGGACGGGAGTGCCAGGGGGCGCTCCTAAGCACGGGACAAGATGTGTGCCCCTGCGGTGAGACTAGTCCCTCTGGGTGGACATGAGGAATCTGGAGGGCTGGAACCCCACCGGACCTGCCACCCCGGAAAGACCACCAACTCTATGGTGGTCTCTGAACGGTCATCCGACCGTTCCCAGACCTTTTGGACCTGCCGCAGGGAGCAGCAGAGGTAGCAGGCCGGACAGAGGTCAGATTAGCTGAAGGCCTTGGAACAGACGAGGCGAGACCTTGGACTTGGAACAGACGAGATGACATCTTGGAACTTGGAATAGATGAGATGAGGTCTTGGAACTTGGAACAGACAAGACGGGCAAGCACAGTCCCTCAGGTGACCCATACAGCCCGTAGGCTTGTCACGGACAACACTGTCCTCCAAGCGCCCTACACAGCCAGAAGGCTGGTCGCCGACCACAAGGGGAGCAGGCATGCTCAGGACAAGACACAAGGAAAGGATTGAGCAACCCCTGGATCCTCTGAGGTCGGAACTAGGGAACTTGAGGACCGGAACCTCAACAATAAAAACAGGAACCTCCAGAGGCACGGGTTACTCGGAACCTGGGTCATCAGGACTGTAACATCAGGAGTGGAACATCAGGATACTGCAGATATCATCAGGAACAGGAAATGAAGAAATCAAGGAAGCCAGGCAGGAACAAGACAGAGAAGTCCTAGGGAGGACTGATCCCTTGCCAAGGCAATGAGTGAAACATAAGCATAGTCAAGTTAAGTGTAAAACATTGATAAGACAGGTGAAGAGAGAATTTGAAATGAAGTTGGCCATAGAGCCAAAAACTCATGATAAAAACTTTTTAAAATATATCCAAAACAAGAAACCTGTGAGGGAGTCGGTTGGGCCATTAGATGACCGAGGGGTTAAAGGGGCTCTTAGGGAAGATAAGGCCATTGCAGAAAAACTAAATGAATTCTTTGCTTCCATGTTTACAAATGAGGATGTTGGGGAGATACCAGTTCCAGAGATGGTTTTCAGAGGTCATGAGTCAGACAAACTGAACAAAATCACTGTGAACCTGGAAGATGTAGTAGGCCATATTGACAAACTAAAGTGTAGCAAATCACTTGGACCAGATGGTATGCATCCTAGGGTACTAAAGGAACTAAAAAATGAAATTTCTGATCTATTAGTTAAAATTTGTAACCTATCATTAAAATCATCCATTGTACCTGAAGACTGGAGGGTGGCCAATGTAATCCCAATATTTAAAAAAGGCTCCAGGGGCGATCCGGGTAACTATAGACCAGTGAGCCTGACTTCAGTGCCGGGAAAAATAGTGGAAACTATTCTCAAGATCAAAATCATAGAGCATATAGAAAGACATGATTTAATGGAACACAGTCAACATGGATTTACCCAAGGGAAGTCTTGCCTAACAAATCTGCTTCATTTTTTTGAAGGGGTTAATAAACATATGGATAAAGGTGAACCAGAAGATATAGTGTATTTGGATTTTCAGAAGGCGTTTGACAAAGTCCCTCATGAGAGGCTTCTATGAAAACTAAAAAGTCATGGGATAGGAGGCAATGTCCTTTCGTGGATTACAAACTAGTTAAAAGACAGGAAACAGAGAGCAGGATTAAATGGTCAATTTTCTCAGTGGAAAAGGGTAAACAGTGGAGTGCCTCAGGGATCTGTACTTGGACCGGTGCTTTTCAATATATATATATATAAATGATCTGGAAAGGAATACGACGAGTGAGGTTATCAAATTTGCGGATGATACAAAATTATTCAGAGTAGTTAAATCACAAGCAGACTGTGATACATTACAGCTGGGTTCAAAAAAGGTTTGGATAAGTTCTTGGAGGAGAAGTCCATTAACGGCTATTAATCAAGTTTACTTAGGGAACAGCCACTGCTATTAATTACATCAGTAGCATGGGATCTTCTTAGTGTTTGGATAATTGCCAGGTTCTTGTGGCCTGGTTTGGCCTCTGTTGGAAACAGAATGCTGGGCTTGATGGACCCTTGGTCTGATCCAGCATGGCAATTTCTTATGTTCTTATGTTCTTAAGAGTCCTTAAGTAGGCAGAAGAGGCAACTCCCTGGGATGAGCTCCACAAGGGCCACACCTGTGCTGGCCCTTTAAATCAGGAGAGAAGCCACGAGTCCGCCCCTAAGGAAGGAAGGGGCAGGACCCTGGACAGTGGCCATGCTGCCGCTGCAATGCTGAGTCGGAGAGGAGGAAGCTGGGCCTCAGGAGAGGCCCCGACGACATCGGCAGCGTCCGAGCAGCTGAAGGAGGGTCCGGAGGCGGCTCACTGCCAGGCATGTCCGTGGATGCGGCCTCCACACCGCGGGAACAGAAGACAATGTCGGCAGCCTCCTGCCGCATGGGGGAGGCCCGGCACGGCTCCTGCCGTACCGGCAAGATGGCGGCCGGCTGTGGGAGCACCCGGCGTCAGCGGCCTCAGGCGAGGCCCCGGCTTCAGCTGCGGCCTCCACCTTAGGAAGAAATTTAGGGTGAGTATGAAGGATCATTCGGTCATGGAGGCAGAGTATGCAACAAGGGCTTGTAACTCACTGACCCTTTTAGCAGATGTAATGGCTACGAGGAAAATAATTTTCCATGTTAGAATTTTTAATGTCATAGGAATGCAAAGGCTCAAACATGGAATGCATGAGCCTTGTGAGCACTACATTTAGGTCCCATTCCATAACTGGTGATTGTAGAAGAGGCTTAAGTTGTAGAAAGCCCATGATAAGCCGACTCATAAGGGGTTGAGCTGTTAACAGGGCATCCCCTACTCCCTGGTGGTACGCTGGAAAGGCACTGAGGTATACCTGTGCAGAGGATGTCTGGAGACCAGAATCCGAAAGGTACTCTATATAGGCTAATAGAGATGGAGTGGGGCAGGAAAAGGGGCCAATACATTTTTGTGTACACCATTTGGTAAATCCTGTCCATTTCGAATGGTAAGATTTACGTGTGGAAGATTTTCATGAAGCTACAAGTACCTGAAAAACATTAGTGAAAATGTTTGAAGGTTTGGATGGTATAAATTGCCGTGATTTTGTGTTATGAGATTGAGCTGTGGCCAGGCAAATTGGTTCCTGGATTGATAGGTCGAGAAGTATGGGGAAGCATACTTGTCGAGGCCAGTATAGGGGTATGAGAATCATTATACCCCTGTCCTGCTGTAGCTTCACTAGAGTTTTTTGGCTATGAACGGTATCGGAGGAGAAGTATACAGGAGGCCTTTGTTCCAGGGGCGAGCAAAGGCATCCATGGCTAACTCGTGTCATTGCCTGTGTAGGGAGCAGAGTCTGTCCACTTTGTGGTTCAATTTGGACACAAAGAGGTTGATGGTTGGTTAACCTCAGCGCTAGAAGATATTGCTCGCTACACATGGGTTCAGAGACCACTCGTGAGGATGGAGACATCAATTGAGATGGTTTGCTAGTAAGTTCGGTATGCCTGTTAGATAAGTGGCCCGGAGATGCATGGAGTGTGCAAGGGCCCAGGCCCAGATCTGCGCAGCTTGCTAGTAGAGCCAATAAGAGCCTATGCGTCCCTACTTGTTCATGTACCCCATTGCCACTATGTTGTCTGTCTGTATCCACACAGTTTTGTGTGAGAGGCAGTTTTTGAAGGCATAAAGGGAATAATGTATAGCTCGAAGCTCCAGGAAGTTTAAAACTACTTTAAAATCGTCGGCTCAATGTGCTGCAGCAGTCAAAAAAGCAAACAGAATGTTAGGAGTTATTAGGAAGGGAATGGTTAATATTTATTTATTTATTTATTTAGAATTCTTATATACCGATATTCCTGTAAAGTATACAGATCATACTGGTTTACAGTGTAACAGAACTGTCGCGAGAGGCGATTACATAGAACATAAAAAAAACAAAACGTTAGAACATTGGAACAATTTGTACATAAATATAACCTGCTAATAAATAAAATATTAAAATAGAATATAATATAATATGATATAACCTGCTGTTAAATAAAATATTAGAGAATCAGAACTGTTAAATAAAATATTAGAGTATCAGAACAATGGTATCAGAACAATGGGAACATTGGGAGGGTACATGAAGAAAAGGAGACTTTATCAACTAAAAGCGAGGTAACTATGGGATGTTGTTGCTGTGATATTGTAAAAGACTATTGTTGCTGTGATATTGTAAAAGACTACAGCCCAGAGGAAAAAAGGAGGGCTCCCCTGACAGCCACGGGGATTGTGTCGGGAGTGGATTGTGAAGCATTTATCCTCGTGTATTAGTCCATGTCCTTCGAGATGCGTCGGAGTGAGTTTGAGTTTCCGGGAAGGCTTGCATGAAGAGCCACGTCTTCAGGTTTTTTTTGAAGGTTTGGTGACTGGGTTCTTGCCGTAAGCCTGGTGGAAGAGAATTCCATAGAGTGGGTCCTGCTGTTGAAAATGCTCGTTTTCTTAGCGAGGATTTGGCCGGTGGGGTGTACAGGGAGCCTTTCTACGCTCTCCTGACTGGTCTGTCTGAGGTGTGAGGACGGAGTTGACTACTGAGCTTGAGAGGGGCAATGTTGTGGATGTCCTTGTGGATCATCATGAGGACTTTGAAGGATATTCTAAATTTGACGGGTAGCCAGTGAAGTGACTGAAGGATGGGAGAGATATGATCTCTTTTATTTGAGTTAGTGAGTATCCTGGCGGCGGCATTTTGGACCATCTGCAGGGGTTTGATAGTTATTGCAGGGAGACCTAGCAAGAGGGAGTTGCAGTAGTCTAATTTAGAAAAGATGATAGATTGAATCACTAGACGGAAGTCTCAGAAATGCAGAAGAGGTTTAAGTTTTTTGAGAACCTGTAATTTAAAGAAGCATTCTTTGTTGGTGTTATGGACAAAAGATTTCAGATTGAATTTATTGTCGAGCCGAACCCCTAAATCTCTGACGGAAGAGGAGAGGTTAATAGCTGTTTTAGAGAATTGAGAGGCGCTTGGGGAGTTGAGGAGAACTTGGTTGTCGTCCGGTGAGATGATGAGTAACTCGGTCTTGTTTGTATTCAGGATCAGGTTGAGGCTAATAGAATGTAAAATGTCATAATGCCTCTATATAGCTCCATGGTGAGACCGCACCTTGAATACTGTGTACAATTCTGGTCACCGCATCTAAAAAAAGATATAGTTGCGATGGAGAAGGTACAGAGAAGGGCAACCAAAATGATAAAGGGGATGGAACAGCTCCCCTATGAGAAAAGGCTGAAGAGGTTAGGGCTGTTCAGCTTGGAGAAGAGACAGCTGAGGGGGAATATGATAGAGGTCTTTAAGATCATGAGAGGTCTTGAACAAGTAGATGTGACTCGGTTATTTACACTTTCGAATAATAGAAGGACTAGGGGGCATTCCATGAAGTTAGCAAGTAGCACATTTAAGACTAAGCAGAGAAAATTCTTTTTCACTCAGGGGTGGATTTTAAGAGCCCTGCTCGCCTAAATCCGCCCAAAACCGGGCGGATTTAGGCGAGCAGGGCCCTGCGCGCCGGGAAGCCTATTTTACATAGGCCTACCGGCGCGCGCAGAGCCCCGGGACTCGCGTAAGTCCCGGGGTTCTCTGAGGGGGGCGTGTCGGGGGGCGGGCCCGGTCAGCGCGGCGTTTCGGGGGCGTGTCGGCAGCATTTTGGGGGTGGGTACGGGGGCGTGGCTTCGGCCCGGGGCGGTCCGGGGGCGTGGCCGCGGCCTCCGTACCCGCCCCCAGGTCTCGGCCCGGCGCACAGGAGGCCCGCTGACGCGCGGGGATTTACGCCTCCCTCTGGGAGGCGTAAATACCCCGACAAAGGTAAGGGGGGGGTTTAGACAGGGCCGGGCGGGTGGGTTAGGTAGGGGAAGGGAGGGGAAGGTGAGGGGAGGGAATGGGGGTAGGCTGCGCGGCTTGGCGCGCGCCGGCTATACAAAATCCATAGCCTTGCGCGCGCCGATCCAGGTTTTTAGCAGATACGCGCGGCTCCGCGCGTATCTACTAAAATCCAGCGTACTTTTGTTTGCGCCTGGAGCGCAAACAAAAGTAGGCTATTCGCGCTCCTTTTAAAATCCGCCCCTCAATGTACAATAGAGCTCTGGAATTTGTTGTGAAGATGTGGTTAGTGCAGTTAGTGTAGCTGGGTTCAAAAAAGGTTTGGATAAGTTTTTGGAGGAGAAGTCCATTAACGGCTATTAATCAAGTTTACTTAGGGAATAGCCACTGCTATTAATTGCATCAGTAGCATGGGATCTTCTTAGTGTTTGGGTAATCACCAGGTTCTTGTGGCCTAGTTTGGCCTCTGTTGGAAACAGGATGCTGGGCTTGATGGACCCTTGGTCTGACCCAGCATGGCAATTTCTTACGTTCTTATGTGACACCAACATGGACCCTCCAGAAAACGTCTGGTCTTCTTTAGTGACCAGGTCAAAAGGGATGGTTTCAGACATTTCCTTTACAAAAGTGGCAAAGAAGATGTCATTTGGAGGGATCGTCTCCACTCTTCTGGTGGAGAAGGCTCCGAGAGGAGGTTGGTTTAGGTCTCGATGGGTTCAGTGCCGAAGCGGGATTAGAGTCCCCTTCGCTCTTTGAGGATCCTGAGATAGGTATAGGGGCCCGTGGAGGCTCAGAAGGATGAGTCGACGTCGATGACTTAGGTTGTCATTAGTAGGGTACCGATGAGGGCAGCATGGCGGTGATGCAATGGTGCGAATATCAATGGCTTCGGTGTTGGTGCTGGTATGGGGGCCGGCATCGATTGAGGTTGTAGACTCTAGAAGGCATCGAGGACAGCCTGGCGGATGAAGACATCCAGCTCCTCCCTGGAAGTTGGTATAGGCAACGCAGCTACAGGGGGAGGCAGGCTAGGCGTTACTGGCACTTCCAGATAGATCTGTGGTGGCTCAGTACCCAGCACCAGTGTCAGTGGGGAACGCCTCCGTGCCTCGGGTGCAGAGGAGCATGGAGAATCTTGTACCCAGGCCCACTTCTCAACTGGTTATATGGACATCGATGCCGATGCGGTATCGGTGCCGGCACCGAACGAGGAACCCTGTCGGTGCCGGTGACGATGTTTCCCTTGGTGCTTGGCCCGGTCATTCTCCAGCACCAAGGAAGCTGCCACCGATGTCCAGGATGCCATTGGTGATGGACGGTTACCATGGTGGTGACGATGTTTCCCTCGGTGCTCGGCCCAGTCATTCTCCAGCACCGAGGAAGATGCCACTGATGTCGTGGATGGCGTCGGTGATGTACAGTCCCAGTACCTCTACTGCTCCTGGCATTGTTTTTTGCCCATGGATTACATGGGGGCTCTGGTTGTGATCCTGAAGTATGGAGCATTTTCATTAGACGAGGGCAGCTTCGACAGTATCGACGGCATCAATGGCGGTATTGACGGTGGCATCAAAGGTATCGACGGGATCGATAGCGGCATCAATGGTATCGATGGCAACGTCGATGGAATCGAAGGTGGCCTTGATGGAATCGATGGCGGTGTCGATGGCCTCGATGGCTGTATCGATGGCATCAATGGTGGTGTCAATGGAATCGAGGGCGGCAACGCCGATGGATCGATGGGAGCCTCAACAGAATCAATGGCAGCATCGATGGCATCGATGGTGGCTGCGATGGGGTTGATGGCGCCCTCCACGGCAACAATGGGAACCATGGATGCCCCGATCCTTCTAGCTCCGATGGACCCGGTGAAAGATCGCAGCAAGGACACCCGCGGGCATCGTGGGTTGGACCAAGTGTGATAGACATAGGGAGAGAAAAAAAGACGGCGGCAAACAGTTGGTATCGCGGGGGAACCGACAGTGAGTTGACAGGAACCGACCAGAGAACACAGAATAGTACTCACCAGCATCGATGAAAATGTACGCGAAGGGAGACCCGTGTTGGGAAATTATTTGTGAAGTAAAACTTCAAGTTTTTCCGTGAGGAAAAGTTGTGAGAAAAAAATCTCATGGAGCTCCTAAACACGAGGTAAACTGCAGCGCGGAAAAAAAGAGACTGAAGAGAGACCCCTGTGGACACAGGGATCATGGCATGCTCAGTGTGCCAGTCAAAAGTGTTCTGTAATAGGGCTCCACCTAATGATGTCACCCATATGTGAGGACCACCATCCTGCTTGTCCTGGGAGAAAGAGTTTTATCTGTCAGGCAATTAATAAATCATTTTTAAATAAAATACATATATCCTTCCCCATCAATACCCAAGTCAAGCCTTTCACTCCCTTTTCACAGCCTCCATCCCTTCCCCTTTTCCTAATGTTCAAAATGCACCTGGTGGATTTCCTGCCAGCCATTCTCATCCATGCAGCCAACCTTGGCGTAGTCATGAAGCAAAAGCTCACAGCAGTAAGGATCACCTCCCACCATGGCACTGTGATACAGGGGGGTTAACCCTCGACTGTCCTTGTAATCTGGAGAGGCACCCAGGTCCAAGAGAGTCTGTAAAAATGAGGAGAAGATGTATTATACAGAAACTTTGGCACTCATCTCTATCAAAGTCTTTGAGGAGAAGGTATATTATTTTTATTTATTTATTTATTTATTTAAGGTTTTTTTATACCGGCATTCAAGAACTCGTTCTCATCATGTCGGTTTACAGAAAACAGGGGTGCAAAAATATAACCGAAAACATAAATAAACGTGGAGAAGAGAAGCAGTTACAATTAACAAGGGTTCATGAACTGGGATTATAAGAAATAAAAGAGATAGAGAAGGATAATTATATACAAGTGTACAATGTAAATAAGGAGTCCTCTGTATATACAAGAGAACAAAATAAATATGGGGTCCAATGTAAATAAGGAGTCCTCTGTACAATGTAAGTGTACAATGTAAATAAGGAGTCCTCTGTATATACAAGAGAACAAAATAAATATGGGGTCCACTATATACAGCTACTTAGCATAGGAGTCATTGATGGATCTTGTTAGGTGGAGTTCGGGAAGGCTTGCCTGAAAAGCCATGTCTTAAGTCTTTTCCTAAACGTTAAGAGGCACGGTTCGTTTCTTAGATCTGGTGGGATAGAGTTCCATAGCGGAGGGCCTGCTGTTGAAAGGGCTCGGTCTCTCAAGGTTCTGTGATTAGTAGTTTTTACGGGTGGAACAAGGAGGCATCCTGTGTAGGCTTCCCTAGTCGGTCTTGTTGATTCGTGAACACGGGGAGGAATTTGTAGGTCGATTATGGTGTGTTGGTGAATGATTTTGTATAATAATGTGATGGATTTGTAAATTACTCTGAAGTGGATTGGTAACCAGTGGAGGGCTTGAAGGACAGGAGAGATGTGGTCTCTTTTTCTGGTGTTTGTTAGTAAACGTGCTGCTGCGTTTTGGACCATTTGGAGTGGTTTTGTATATGAGGAGGGGAGGCCAAGAAGAGTCGCGTTGCAGTAGTCTAATTTGGAGAAGATGAGGGCTTGGAGAATGGTTCTGAAATCTTTGGCGTGGAAGAGTGGTCTTATCCTTTTTAAGACTTGCAGTTTATAGAAGCAGTCTTTGGTTGTTTTGTTGATGTGAGCTTTGAAGTTCAATTTATTGTCGATTAGGACACCTAGATCCCTTACATGAGTGGTTTGTAGGTTGGTTGGAAGACAGACTGTGGGTTTGTTATCGGGAGTTATGAGTAGGACTTCAGTTTTAGATGAGTTTAGTACCAGATTAAGGCTGTTGAGGAGGCTTTTAATTTCTAGGTGGCAGGATTCCCAGAATTCGAGGGTTTTTGAGTATGATTCTTTGATAGGGATCAGGATCTGGATGTCGTCCGCATAGAGAAAGTGTATTAAGTTGAGGTTGGTGAGGAGTTGGCATAGTGGGAGGAGGTAAATATTAAAGAGTGTAGGGGATAAGGAGGAACCTTGTGGGACTCCGACGGTCGAGTCGTGGCGTGCTGATTCTTTGTTCTGTATTTTTACCTTGTAGCCTCTGTTGGTTAGAAATGATTTGAACCAGGCGAGCGCTAAGCCAGAGATTCCTTTAGCAGCTAACTGTTTAATGAGGATCGCGTGGTTTACGGTATCGAAAGCTGCTGAAAGGTCTAGAAGGACTATTACACAGAGACACTGGTGCAAACACACTTAGATTTATTCTGACTTACCATCAGAACCACATGGTTTCTGCAACGAACAGCCTTGTGGAGTGCAGTGAGACCCTCCCGAGTACGGAAGTCCAAATGGGCTCCTCCATACTTTAGTGCTTTGATTAGCTCTGTGCTGTTCTCCAGTTGTGCAACCAGTGTCAGAGGGCATTCTGCAGAATCACACCAAGGAAAGGAGAAAAAGACAAAAGTAGGACATTTTCACAAAAATTCAATGCTCCAGTCTGATTACTGGAAACTTGGTTTGCTTTCTGGACTACCAGATTGGTTAGCTTGGCAAATTGCCATTTGCTAGTACCAACTATGGCTATATCTGTTGCAGGACATTAGCAATACATTATCCTTTGTAGGCAGAATTGCAGTGGTGTCTATAACTGTATAACAGGATCATGGTATGCCCTACAAATTTCCACTTTAATTGACAATCGTGCAAATACATTAGTGTTCAAATTTTCTATAGAATTCAGGGATGACACAGTAGTTACACAGCAAGGATTATAACTAGTTGACTTATGTCACATTTAATATTATCTGACAGGATGATAGTATGACAATGGCACTGATCAGACAATCATCCCAGGTATAAAACTGAATTTAAGAAGAAGGGTGACCATGTTGTGGTTTTGGTAAACATTATTTAATTAATTTAATTAGTCAACTCCGTGCTGGATTATTGGTAGAAAGCAATATATAGGGCTTTCCTTTCCCTTCATTGCTGTCTTACGTTCCTATCATGTCAGTTCCTTATTCGTTCTTTTCATTTTTTACTACCTATCATCTTCTTTCTTTTTCCACACTCCTCCTTTCTCATTCTGTGTGTCCTCTATCCTCTTTCTCTTTCTTATTTTCTTTCCTTTTCCCTACAACCTTCCTTCCTTCCTCTTTTTTTCTCAGGCCTCTGTTCTTACCTCCTGTATCAGGATCATGGAAGTTAGGATCCAGCCCTTTCTCTAGAAGCTTCAAGACTTTCTCTATGTTCCTCATCTGAATGTAATCCATAAACTTCTTCAGGTTAGCCTAGAAATTCAACCAAACAGAGAAATAATGTTGAGTGCCTGCTCAAAGAAACAGGGGCTATATATATACATCTCAAAACAAAGTAATAATGTGTCTTGGTTAGTGTACTAACTGTATTATTTCATTGTACTTTCAATATTTCTACATTTCTTTCTTTCAGTCAGCCCCTACCTCCATTTCATCATGTATTGCTCAACTTCTATATTTTTTAATTTCTTTATTTATGATGAATTCTACTTGGACCATGCTCTCTAAGGTGACAGTTCCATTACATGAGTTCCATTCTTTTCAGAAATTTCATACAGCTCTCTCTGAAGATTATATCTGAATTTGTGCTGGTGTTTCTCTTGTAATATGCAATAACATTTATCCTTCTGGGTAAATATTGGCATCAATATAAAACATTATGTCTAATACATAAAGCGGTATATGCTGAACAAGTGGACTGGATGAATGCAGCCATTCGCATTCACACTCCCCAACGAAATTTACGGTCAGCTGGTAAAGGCCTTCTGGTAATCCCTTTGCTTTCCACAGCCAGACTTACATCCGTCAGAGAAAGAGCTGTGTCATTAGCGGGACCAGGTCTCTGGAATTCACTTCCCATTGAAGTAAGGTTGCAAAGTAACTTGAAAGAATTCAAGAAAACGCTAAAAACCTGGTTATATATACAAGCTTTCCAAGTGGGATCTAGTTAGAATCATTTTTATTTTATTTATTTGTTGTTGTTTTTTTTAATTGTTTATTTTAATTTTCCATTTAAGACAATCTTAAATAAAAACATAGATGACACTTACAGTTTTATACCAATCACCAATAACAAAACCATAACTTTTTATCTCTGCATTGCCTTTAACCCATAATTTGGGGGAGAAAACAAAATAATTCTCAAATAATTATAACACATCAAGTTAAGGAGAGATTCTTACTTTTCTTTTTGATCGTCATTTCTCTCTCTTTGACTAATCTTATCATGCAAAAAAGTCTCTAAATGTGATGGATCTGTGAAACGAAATTTGTTTCCTTGATAGGATATATAACATACACACGGATACTTTAAAAAGAAGCTTGCACCTATTGCAAGTAATCTATCCTTCAAGGAAAGGAAATGTCTCCTTTTAACTTGTGTTGGCCGGGAGACATCAGGGAACATTTGAATTCGTTGTCCACAGAAACATAGATCTTTATACCTAAAGAAGTCTTTAAACAATTTATCCTTATCAGATTCTAACTGAAATGCAACAAAAAGTGTAGATCTTGAATTTATTTGTTTTTATATTCTTTGGTTTTATAGGTGAGCATTTTATGATTTATTTTTATATCTGGATTAGTTTTCTTTTTGTGATTGATTTTGTCATTTTATCAAGTGTATTGTATTTTATCCTCTTTTATGTTATTTTATGTTATTAATAATTTATGAAATTTTGTTAACCGGTGTGAAGGTATGTACCAAAACCGGTATAGAAAAAACGAATAAACAAATAAATAAATAAATGAACTCCTACTTTCATTACCATATTGCTTTCCTTTGCCTCTTTCTCTAAATCTGAGCCAGCATTGTTTATCTTTTTTTTTTTTTTTTAATTTATTGCATTTTAAAGATATACAAGTATCCACTTGTCAAGGAAATAACTCGAGTACAATTAAAGTAATACAAAATGAAAATTTCCGTTATCCATTAACCAATAGTCTTTACTGTACTCAATATTAATAAAAGAAATACGGGAGAGCAGGAAACAAGGAGCGATACACTATATGAAATAAAGAAACACAACAATTGGTTGCCCTGAATAATCCTCCACCTAATACATTCACATACACCTAAGCTGTAAGCTTAAATGGGGTTGGTATGAGTGTCGAGAAAAGATCTTAACTGAGATGCTTCTAAAAGTATGTATCTCTGTTCCCCACTCTTTACATGACACTTGCAAGGAAATTGTAGCTTGAAAGTTCCCCCCTTCTGGAGGACTTCCGCTCTCATATTAAGAAATAGTTTTCTCCGCAATTGTGTCTGCTTAACTAAATCTGGGTAGCACCAAATCATTTGTCCAAAGAATAACGTTTGATTGTTGTGAAAAAACTGCTAAAAGAAATTTTATTTTTGTCCATTAAGAATGCGAAAGAAACTAGTAGTGGCCTCCTTTGGGAGACCACCATCTCTTGCGATGAATCCAGAAGAGCTGTTAAATCTGGCAATGATATTTCTTCCAGATTACCTTGATTAGGATCACCAGGAAATAAATAATAAGCTTTTGTAATAACAGGCTTAATTTCTTCAGGAATTTTCAGTACCTGAGAAACATACAATTTAAAAAGATCCAATGGTGAAATATTTCTTAAGACAGGAAAGTTAATGAACCTCAAATTATGAGCTCTTAAGTTGTTCTCTATTCTTTCCAATCTCTTATTTACTTCTGTTTCAGTCTGTACCAAAATTATCTGTATTTTCTCGACAGTTTCCAACCGTTCTTCTATTTTTCCCATTTTTTCTTTTTGACTGGCCAATTCAGCAGCATTTTGTTTAGTTTGAACTTTAATACCTTGCACCTCGCTTGTCAATCCCACTATAGTGGTCTCCAAAGATTTGAGAGCTGCCCAGATCATAGAAAGAGTTATTTCCCCTGGGGGAATCATTGACACAGTACTTTTTACTTCTCGGACCTCAGCTTCCCTTCCCCCACTTACTGCTTTGTCGACGCCATTGCTCACTCTCAACGGGCCGGGTCCTAGAGCAAGCTCCAGGTCCACTCCTCCTCCTCTTCCTCGCGGATCCGGATCACTTTGCTCCATACTGGTAAGTCCCAAAGTTGTTTCTCTATATGCTACCAACTCTACCCCTCCGCTACTCTCCTCGGAGGGGGAGGTAGCATCCGACTGCCTCAGATCTTCTCCAAGGCCCGGCGGCAGCAGTCTCTTTGGTAAACTGGGACTCAGAGATAACTCGGTCAAAGGGGAAAGTCCTCGCTCCTCGACTGCCCCTATAGTGACCTGGTCTCCCGGCGTTGGTGGGGGAAGCGTGGCAAAGAAGCTACCTATCCGTGGTTGGGAGGCTTTGGTCGGTGTGGAGGTGCTTTCTCCACAACGCACCCTCGCCTTCCGCTTAGTATGTGGCATGATTGGCAACTACATTGAGTAAAGGTTCAGGAGCTCCTTCTGCCACGTTTGATCAGGGCGCCATCTTGAAAGCTCCTTGTTTATCTTAAGGATGAATCTGACAACCAAAGTACATCAAATACTTAATGGCCATTGGCTTGCCAGAGGACAGAGCAGTCTGAACTCCGGCTATCCTTGCATCAACTTTATTATTTACAGGCAAAAATGAAACACAGATAGCCTGCTTACCTCAGAAATGCTTACCAAACATACAGCAATAGGTCAGTGATTATACAGGAGCTGCCTTATCCTCATTCCTAGATTCTCTCTGTTCCTCCTCTGAGACTAAGCTTTATTTCCCTGCTCCCTCGAGATTTATGTATCTTAGAAATTTCCACAACTCTCTCTGGGCTTCCCCAAGGGAAGACTTCTATCAACGACTCCTTTCAAACCTTGGTTATTCCAAGAGTCTCACTCTTGACAACATGCAGTTCATTGACCCCCATCCTGGGTTTCTGTGCCAGTGAACGTACGACAGTCCCCAAATCCTTAGTAGCAATGGTGTCATTTTGATTAAAAAGAGAGATATCCTCCTTGATCTCTGAAATTTTCTCCTCTGGAGTGATTTTGCCAGGATAGGGAACTACTGCTGCTTTCCCCAAACGTGGTTCATAACCTATGCAGCTTTGCTTAACTTGTTCTCTCAAATTGAGGGATTGCTTAATCCAAGTTCACCTGGTACCTTTGCTGAAGTCCCTTCCATCTCAACTGGGATCATGGAAATACAAAGTCCAAAGTAAGGAGCACTAACAAATAGGGATGTGAATCGTTTTTTGACAATTTAAAATATCGTCCGATATATTTTAAATCGTCAAAAATCATTAGAGGCGATATATAATAGGAATTCCCCCAATTTATCGTCAAAAATCGTAAATCGGGGGAAGGGGGAGGGGAAGGGGGAGGGCGGGAAAACCGGCACACTAAAACAACCCTAAAACCCACCCCGACCCTTTAAAATAAATCCCCCTCCCTCCCGAACCCCCCCAAAATGTCTTAAATTACCTGGGGTCCAGTGGGGGGGCCCCGGTGTGATGTTCCACTCTCGGGCCACGGGTACGTTGATAGAAATGGCGCCGGTGCTACCTTTGCCCTGTCATATGACAGGGCAAAGTTAGCGCCGGCGCCATTTTGGTTCCTGTCCCCTGACGTCACGAGCGTAGGAGATCGCTCCCGGACCCCCGCTGGACCCCCAGGGACTTTTGGCCAGCTTGGGGGGGCCTCCTGACCCCTAGAAGACTTGCCAAAAGTCCAGCGGGGGTCCGGGAACGACCTCCTGCACTCGAATCGTGTTGCCGTAATGCAAAATGGCGCCGGCCGTACGGACATACGGCCGGCGCCATTTTGCAATGCGGCAATATGGCCATACGGCCGGCGCCATTTTGCAACGAGTGTTGCCTGCTTGACATATTCATTCTTTTTTTTTTAGTATTGTTTTACTATTATGAATGTTTTATATCTCTTGACTTTATTCTTTAATGTTTTATGAGGAATTATGTTTCTATTTTTCCATTGTTGCAATGCATTATAGTTAGGCTTACTGTATTTTCCAGAGGATGTGTGTGAGCAAGAGTGAGTAAGCCAATGAACATGTATGTGAGTAAGAGAACCAGCATGCCAATGAGCATTTGTGTGAATGAGAGGACTATTTAAAACAATGAGTATGTGTGTGAGCCAGAGTTTGTGAGCCAGTCAGCATGTATGTGAGAGAGAATATAAGGGAGTTTGTGTGAGAATGAGCATATATGTTAGAACGTGTGTATATATAAGAAAGAGGAGAAAGTTTGTGCATACCTTCTATCCCTGACTAATCCATGACAATCTGAGGGTGACTGTAATAAAGTTCCCAGGTAAGGAGAGCAAGGGATTTCTTTTTAGCCTTAGTTTTAATTATTGAGTGATATTTGATGTGTCTGCTGTTCTGAAATATTTTATTGATTGGAAAATTAAAACAAAAAAACAATGTAATATTTTTAATCATTTGATTTTCTATTTATCAGCTGCTTTGAAATATGTATTATTTTTATGAGTATGGTTTTACTATTATGATTGATAATATATATATCTTTTATGGTTTCATGTTTAATAAGGAATGGTGAAGTTTCTGTTTTTCTACTGTTGCACTGCATATGGAATCTGTCTTGTTATGGTTTCCAATTCAGTTTTTGTTTGCACCGAAGGAGTGCAACTAAGGGACCTGCCCCTTAGAGTGCCCCTTTGTGCTGCCCCAATATCTCTGTTCCTGTCCTGACTCTAAACCAACTGAACAAGCGTCAGGAGAAAACGGTGGTTAACTGACCCATACTCAACTCAAACCTATTCGGCACGTCACAAACGACGTGGGCGACACACTGGTCTCTGAACCTCAACATTATCCTGTTCCCCACCTCTCCCGATCACTATCCTACTACCCTCCCCTTCTGACCGACTGGCCCTCTCCCAGGACATCTTTATCAGATCAGCAATTTCGTTACCCTACTTTCTTACCTTACCCTCCCCATCTTCCATTTCTCATTGCCTCCCCCCTGAAGCATCTCATCTATTAATATGCTGACCTACAGGATACCTACACTCAAACACTACAATCACAGACCCCTCCTCCCCCTCCCCCTCCCCATCCCCACAGACCCAGATCATACCTTAAAACAATCCTCCCCTCCATGATCACCCCCCATCTCCCAAATTGTTGGCATAACTGCCCTCTCCCTCATCCTCCTCAACGCCCAATCAATAGGCAAAAAAATACCTATCCTTAATGACACCCTCCTAGACACCAACCCAGACATCTGTGCTATCACAAAGACATGGATAAAAGAAACTGACATTGTCTTATTAAATCAATTACCCACTGACTCATATGATATCATATCCATATCCAGACCCAAAACGAAAGGTGGAGGAATTCTCTTAGCAACCAAAAAAGAACTCAAACTAGTACACCATTCTACTGCCTCCCCATCTAAGCTGGAAATAGGTCTCTTCAAATCTTCATTTCTCCAAAATTGCCTTATCTACTCCCCACCAGGAACACTTGACACAAACCCTTCCCTGCTTATTGAATATATCACTAAGAATATCAACATAGATTCCCAACTATTATCCTTGGAGATTTTAACCTTCATGTTGATACTACACCACGCACACCTTCCTGTGACACCATACTAAATTCCTTAAAGGCTATAGGCTTTAGACAGATCATTAATAACCCCACTCATCGCGCTGAACACACCCTCGACCTTATCTTCACAAACTCCCTCATACAACCAGACTCCCTACTTATACTCCTATTTCCTGGTCCGACCACTATCTTATTAAAATCACATGCTCCATCAGAAACCCCCTCCCCCCTTCTAGCTCCAAAACTACAATACACTTCAGAAAATCATGCAACAGAGATGACCTCATCACACATCTCTCAGACACCCTTGACAACCTAGATCTTTCTAACGCTGATATAGCCCTAGCATCCTGGCACAGTTAAAACTATTCAGGCTCGCAAGCTATGTTCAAAAGATGAACTTACCAATGCACTCAATAAGGAACTGCACAATCTTGACCTATCAGACGCCAACACTGCACTCGCATCATGGCACTCTCTCACCGATACTGTTGCAACCGAAATCTGCCCTCTACGCACAAAGAAAATCAAACCCCCCAATACAACAAAAAAACCTTGGTACACTCCCGAAGTAAAAATGCTCAAATGCACCCTTAGGAAACTAGAAAGAGACTGGCGTAATGACCCCTCTCTCACACAACGCAATGCTTATAGAACAACCTTAAACAAATACCGTGAACAAACTCACAATGCAAAAAAGGACTACTATGCCAAAAGAATTCATGATTTGCAATATAACTCAAATGCACTTTTTACATATGTAACTGAATTGACAAAACCCAACACTACACCCTGCCTTGATAAAGATGCTGAAAAGAGAAGCGAAGAACTTGCCAAATTCTTTCATGAGAAAATCGCAAAAATCATGACCCGTTTTCCTAACAATAATCTTCCAGCCAAACCCATCCCCAATATTCCTCATGCCACCTTCAACTCCTTTGAGCTCACCGGCTCCTTAGAAATTGAAAACACCATTAAAAAAATGAAACCAGGCACACACCCTAGTGACACCATACCTACAAAACTCCTCATATCTATCCCTGAAATAATTGCTCCCCACATTGCTAACATTATCAATTGCTCCCTTACCCATGGTGAAGTTCCTACCCCAATGAAACAAGCCATCATCAAACCCATACTAAAAAAACCCAAAGCTGAGCCCTCCGACCTCGCTAATTACCGTCCCATTTCCAATCTACCTTTCCTAGCAAAAATTCTCGAAAAAATTGTACACATGCAACTTACAGATTACCTGGAAAAGCATAACTTTCTCGCACCTACTCAATTTGGCTTTCGTAAGCATCTTAGCACCGAAACCCTTCTCATCTCACTCACCAATGCCATCCTCACTGGGCTTGACAAAGGACACTCCTACCTCATAGCCATGCTTGACATATCGGCAGCATTTGACACCATAAACCACAATATCCTCATTACCCGACTCAGTGAAATAGGTACAGCTAATACCCCACTGCGCTGGTTTGAATCCTACCTTCAAAATAGACAATACAAAGTCAACTTTGGGGACAAAGAATCACAACTTTACAACATAAACCATGGAGTACCCCAAGGATCTGCCCTTTCCTCTACGAGTATTGAGAAAACATGTAAGGAAGAAATTAATTAAACAAACTTGAGAACTTCTTAACCAAAACTGCTGTCTTGATGTGAAGTATTATCTAGGCAGTAATGAGCAGTAAAAGTATGGACAGAAGATCAGGTAGCAGTTTTGCAAACACTTTCCAAGGAAGCAAAGCAAAAGATAGGCTAAGGAAGCTGCTGCAGCTTTGACCTGATGAGGTTCCACTTTACTATGAAGTTCTTGTCCTGACTGATTATAGCAATAAGAGATGCGATCCAAAATCCAAGTGGAAAGAGTTGTTTTTGTATCTGAAAACCCATGTTTGACTGGGTTAAAAGAGATGAATAGGTATGAGGACTTCCTGTTGGACCTTGTTCTTTCCAAACAGAACACTAGAAATCTGCAATCCAGTATATGAATAATCTGTTCGCCCTTATTGGCATGTGGTTTCAGGAAAAATGTTGCAGTATTATAGATTGATTTAAGTGAAACTCAGAGTCCACAGGAACCAAGATGGAAACATAGCTGTGACCTGCTGAGCATCGTACTATATCTTGTTTCCTAAAATTGAAATTTCTTTGATAAAAATGATGCTTTCAGGCCAAAAAAGACGGGCACGGGAGAGTGGTTCAACAGAGGCCCCAACCGTGTCAGCGATGGTCGGCCTGATGGATGCCCATGTGGTAATTGGACTTACCCAACCAGGAAGACAACCGCGGGAGGAGATCCAAGAAGGCAGTGGTACAATCGATCCCCTCCAGGATTCGATAATATCTTTATCCCTGGTTTCAAATCGCCACCAGAAAACCACAGTCGAGAGGAGGCCTTTGGGGGAGCTCTCCGGCACGGGTTGATGATCTCATCATACCCGAAAGTATTGGAGAGGAGACAACAGACGAGACCGCGTTGGTGTTGGAAGTGGTCGGCGGCTCCGATGAGATTGTAGCGGGAGGAGAGAGGCAGTCGGAGGCCAAATCAACAATGGGAACAAGCAAAGAATCTTTTCACGTTAAGATAACTCCGATGGTGAGTCAGGCAATTTTTTCCTTTGAAACTATTTGGGATACTTTAGCTTTGCTTAATAAAAATATCTCTTTACAACTAACTCCGTTGGTAAATAAAGTTGCTGAAAATGAGTTAAACATAAAAGGGCGGATTTTAAGAGCCCTGCTCGCGTAAATCCGGGCGGATTTACGCGAGCAGGGCCTTGCGCGCCGGTGCGCCTATGTTCCATAGGCCTACCGGCGCGCGCAGAGCCCCAGGACTCGCGTAAGTCCCGGGGTTTTTCGAGGGGGGCTGGTCGGGGCGTGTCGGGGGCGTGTCAAATCGGCACGGCGTTTTGAGGGCAGGACGCGGCGTTTTGGGGGCAGGACGCGGTGTTTCGGGGGCGGGCCCGGGGGCGTGGTTTCGGCCCGGGGCGGTCCGGGGTCATGGCCGCGCCCTCCGGAACCGCCCCCAGGTTGTGTCTCGGCGCGCTAGCGGCCCGCTGGCGCGCAGGGATTTACTTCTCCCTCCGGGAGGCGTAAATCCCCCAACAAAGGTAGGGGGGGTCTAGATAGGGCCGGGGGGGTGGGTTAGCTAGAGGAAGGGAGGGGAAGGTGAGGGGAGGGTGAAAGCGAGTTCCCTCCGAGGCCGCTCCGAAATCGGAGCGGCCTCGGAGGGAACGGCGGCAGGCTGCGTGGCTTGGCGCGCGCCGGCTACACGAAATCGGCAGCCTTGCGCGCGCCGATCCAGGATTTTAGCGGATACGCGCGGCTACGCGCGTATCTACTAAAATCCAGCGTACTTTTGTTTGCGCCTGATGCGCCAACAAAAGTACGCGAAGGCGCGCTGTTTGAAAATCTACCCCAAAGAGAATACAAGAGGAGAATATAAAGAAAGACCATGTAATACAAGTGATTAAAAAAACTGTTGGGAATATGAACGATCAATATCTTTCAGTAATTAAAGAAAATCAACTCCTGGGAAGAAAGGATGAGAATCTGGAAAACCAATTGAGGGGAAAAATCTTAAGACTGATAAATTTTCCTAAAGTCCCACTGGTATCGGCTAGAGATATGTGGGGCAGATATAGAAATTTACCCCAGATACACTCCCACCACTAACCAGAGTTTATTACACACCAGCTATGAGATTAAAAGATACTGAGAAACAGGATTTTCAATCCTTAACACCTCTAAATGTTTCAGAAATTCTGGAATTGTTGGAAACAGAAATAGCTCAACCATCTACATTAATTATATAATTTATGCTAGATACCGATAAAGATTTGGTTATGAAAAGGTATTTTCGTACTAAAGACTTATTCATACAGATGAAGGTACAAATATTTCCGGACATCGCAAGAGACACCCAAAAAAGATGGCAATTTTTTATTATGAGGCCCCAGTTATTACAAATGGGTGCTATGTTTAAGTTAAAATTCCCATGTAAATGCTGTATTAGATATAAAGAGGTCAATTACATTTTTTTTCTGTCCGTTGCAGTTATCAAAGTTCTTATCAGATAGAATTTCTTCAGTTCCCACTGAAGATAGGCCGGAATCTGCAATTCCTCAGTAAAGTTATAAAAGATCTCTAAAGTGATTTAGTAAATGCAAGAGCTATACTCCTTAAATTTTCTTATTATTTGAGCCTTCATTCTCTTTTTTGGATTCTCCATATTGTGGACTTTTTGCAATGACCATGGAATTATTAATGAAGTGTAATGATTATATATTTCCCATGATTATATTATATAAAATAGGTCATTGTAAAGTAATTTGCTTGTTGGTATTTATGTAAAAGTGCAATAAAAAAAACAAACAAACTCAGAGTCCACTTCTAATAAAAATTTAGGATGAATTTTCAAAATTACCCTGTTGTAGAAAAACTGTATGTACAAAGAATATGAGACAAGTACTTGTAACTTGCTTTCTCTTCATGCAGAAGTTACAGCTATCATAAACAAAACCTTCCTAGAAAAGAATTTAAGATTTATTTTTGCTAAAGGTTCGAAAGGAGATTTCATGAGCTGAGAAAGAACTATGTTTAGAACGCAAAAAGTAAATGTATCTTTAATCTGGGGATTTAAATATGTTAGTCCTTTCATGAATCTGGCAGCTGTAAGTTGCTGGGCTATAGGAATTCTTCTTAAACATTCATGATATGCTACTATAGTGCAAGATGCACTCTGACTCGGTTAGTTTTTAAACCTGAGTCAGATGGGCTTATCAGATATAGAAGTAAAAGGGGAACAGGACATTTAAAAAGGTCCTGATTGACTTTTGAATGTAACTCACCTTGAGCTACCAATGATAAAGTGTGAGCTAAATCTAAAAATAAATAAAATTTAAAGTTCTACAATCTTCTAATAGAGTATTCCTTGATGTTACTCACTTCAGTAGGGAATTACATAGACAAGACTAGGTGACTTTTCAATATCCATATAGTCAAAGAAAAAGATAGAAACTTAGGATGGGAGGGCATATCCGACATGGCAGATGAGAGGCTGTGAGCTCCATGTGTTTGTAGAGGTTCCTGCTTTTCTGTCCAGTCAAGTAGAAGGGGAAACTCCTGGTCTTCCCTGCAGACCCAGGAGTTGGTCTACTTGCTGGACCAATGGATGTATATAATAACATAAGATTTGCTATACCGGGTAAGACCAGAGGTCCATCAAGCCCAGCATCCTGTTTCCAACAGTGGCCAATCAGGTCACAAGTACCTGGCAGCACTGTTCCCTCTAAGTTGTGCAAATGTGTATATGCACATATTTCATGAACCCCATACATACAGCAAAACATAAAGAGGTAGATCTTTAAAAAGTACGCCAGATTTTATAAGATACGCGCATAGCCACGCGTATCTTATAAAATCCGGGTCAGCGCGCGCAAGGCTGCGCAAAATCGGCAGCCTGCCTCCGTTCCCTCTGCGTCCCCCCACCTTCCCCTCCCTTTCCCTACCTAACCCACCCCCCGGCCCTACCTAAATCCCCCCCTACCTTTGTTGGGCAAGTTACGCCTGCTTGAAGCAAGCGTAACTTGCGCGCGCCGCCTGCATCCCCCGGCACAGGCCGCAGTGCCGGGGGACTTGGGACCACCCTTCCGGCCTGCCCCCGAACCTTCACCATTAGATTCAAAACCCAAGTCTTTGCCCCAATCAGCCACTAATTTACTAAAAAGATGGGACTTGTGATGAGACCAGAACATCATTAACCAAATTGAGATTCTGTTGAATTTGAGGGTAGTGTCAAAAAAGGAATCAGCTTCATCCGAAAAATATAAACTTTCTAACGATCCATTACTCAGCTGCTGACAATAATGTCAGGCTTGGAAGTAAGCAAGGGTCAATCAATTGTGCCATACTGTAAAACCCCTACCTTTCCAATCTTGAAATATATCAGTCTGATTCAGCTGAAAAATCAGGATTACCAATAAAAGGAAAATTAGTTTCTTACCTGATAATTTTCGTTCCTGTAGTACCAAGGATCAGTCCAGGACACCTGGGTTGTGACTCCGCACCAGTAGATGGAGACAGATTAAAACTTGTGGGCGGAGCCATATATAAGCCCCTGTGCCAGTCACAGCCCCTCAGTCATACGTAATGTCAAAGTAGAAAAATCCAAAAGCCAACATAGCTAACCATAGAAACTTACTAAGTAAAATAACTCCAACACCCCTACAGGAAAACAGACTCTCCAACCGGGAGAGCGAACAAAAGAAGGGGTCAGCGTATTAAAAAACAACAATGAGCGGACTCTCCATTACTATAGCGCCACACTGCGGGCGGGATCCTGGACTGATCCTTGGTACTACAGGAACGAAAATTATCAGGTAAGAAACTAATTTTCCTTTCCCTGTACGTACCAGGATCAGTCCAGGACACCTGGGATGTACCAGAGCTAAGTTATCGAGGGTGGGAAGCAGAGAGTCCCGCTCGGAGTACCCTCTCTCCAAATCCCCCAGCATCAGTAGCTTGAACATCCAATCGGTAATGTTTAATGAAGGTATGCAACGATTTCCAGGTAGCCGCCCTGCAAATCTCTTGAGGCGAAACCTGAGAAGATTCCGCCCAGGACGCCGCATGAGATCTTGTCGAATGAGCTCGAAGACCCACTGGCGGTGTTTTACCGCGCAGAATGTACGCGGAACCAATGGCCTCCTTGAGCCAACGGGCGATCGTTGTGTGGGACGCCGCAGAACCTTTCTTCGGACCCGACGTCAACACAAACAGATGATCTGTTAAACGAAAAGAATTTGTGACCTCTAGATAGCGAAGAAGAGACCTTCGCACATCTAGTTTTCTCAAATCCCTCAACTTCGGGTTGGAAGAATCACCAACCGCGAAAGCGGGAAGTTCAATCGATTGATTCAAATGAAAAGCCGATACGACCTTAGGCAAGAAAGAGGGAACAGTCCGCAAGGAAACCCCTGAATCGGAAAAGCGCAAAAAGGGCTCTCTGCAGGATAGAGCTTGCAACTCAGAAATCCGGCGAGCCGAAGCAATGGCTACCAGGAATACAGTCTTTAACGTGAGATCTTTGATCGTAGAATGCTTCAGAGGCTCAAAAGGAGCTGAGCATAAGGACGAGAGCACCCAGTTGAGGTTCCAAGAAGGACAAGGGAGCCGCAAAGGAGGACGGAGGTGTTTCGCCCCCCGAAGGAAACGGGAGATATCCGGGTGGAGAGCCAGGGAGACTCCCCGAATCTTACCACGCAAACAACCAAGCGCCGCGACTTGGACCCGTAGGGAACTGCACGCTAAGCCTTTGGCCAGCCCAGCCTGGAGAAAAGCCAAAATATCGGGAATAGCAGCGGAAGTGGGACTAAGACCCCGCTCCACGCACCACTCCTCAAAGACTACCCAGACTCGAACATAAGCCAGAGACGTGGATTGTTTTCTGGATCTCAGCAACGTAGCAACTACCGCGTCCGAGTAACCTTTTTGCTTCAACCGATACCTCTCAAAAGCCATGCCGCGAGACAGTAGTGATCCGCATCCTCCAAACAGACGGGACCCTGACGAAGGAGCCCCGGAAACCCCTGTAGACGAAGGGGTGCCGCCACCGACAACTGGACCAGGTCCGCAAACCACGGACGGCGCGGCCACTCCGGCGCCACCATGATCACGTTGGACGGGTGCAATTCTATGCGCCGCAGTATCTTGCCGATCATGGGCCATGGTGGGAACACATACAGTAGCACCTCTGCCGGCCAGGGAAGTGCTAACGCGTCGACCCCTTCTGCTCCTCTTTCTCGGCGTCGACTGAAAAATCTCGGAGCCTTTGCGTTGTTCCACGTGGCCATGAGATCCATGTGGGGCGTTCCCCAAGTCCTGCAAATGAGAAGAAACGCTTCTTCCGCTAGCTCCCACTCTCCGGGATCCAGGTGGTGTCGGCTGAGGAAGTCCGCCTGGACATTGTCGGCTCCTGCTATGTGAGACGCAGCGAGATCGCTGAGATGCCGCTCTGCCCAGGCCATCAAGGAACATGCTTCCTCCGCTACTTGAGGACTTTTCGTCCCTCCCTGGCGATTGATGTAAGCCACGGTGGTCGCGTTGTCCGACAATACTCGGATTGCCTTTCCTCGTACAAGGGGTAGAAAAGCTTGCAATGCCAGACGGACCGCCCTGAACTCTAGGCGGTTGATAGACCACCGGGTCTGATCTTCTGACCATAGACCCTGAACCGATTTCTCTTGGCAAACTGCACCCCAACCGGAAAGACTGGCATCCGTGGTCACCACTGTCCAGTTGGGAAGAAGAAGAGATACTCCACAGGAGAGATGTTTGGAATCCAGCCACCAGCCCAGGCTGGAGCGCACCTGATTCTCGAGAGGCAGTGGAAGATAATATTCCTCTGAGATCGGTTTCCAGCGGGACAACAATGAAGACTGCAGTGGCCGCAGGTGAGCGAACGCCCAAGGGACTAACGCCAGCGTTGAGGCCATAGATCCGAGAACTGTCAGGTAATCACAGACTCGCGGACGGTGTTGAGACAAAAGTCGTCGTACCTGAGACTGTAGTTTGCATATCCGATCCTGAGAGAGAATCCCTCTGCCCCGTTTTGTGTCGAAAACGGCTCCAAGGTACTCCAAGGACTGAGTGGGTTCCAGATGACTCTTGTTGTAGTTGACCACCCAGCCGAGGGACTGCAAGAATTGTAGCACCCTGGATACCGCTTGCCGACACAGGCTCTCTGACTTCGCCCGAATCAGCCAGTCGTCGAGGTAAGGGTGAACCAGTAGGCCTTCCCGACATAAGTGCGCCGCCACTACCACCATCACTTTCGTGAATGTCCGAGGCGCTGTCGCCAGGCCGAACGGAAGAGCCCGGAACTGGAAGTGTCTGCCCAGAATGCAAAACCGCAGAAACCGCTGGAAGGCTGGCTGGATGCCCACATGAAGGTATGCTTCTGTGAGATCTAGTGACGCAAGGAATTCGCCTGGCCGCACTGACGCGATCACCGAACGAATGGTTTCCATCTTGAAGTGAGGGACCCGAAGACATCTGTTGACTCCTTTCAGATCCAGTATGGGTCGGAAAGTGCCGTCCTTCTTGGGAACTATGAAGTAAATGGAGTACCGGCCCTTGCCGTACTGATCGGCCGGAACTGGAGAGATGGCCCCCAAGCTTTCTAGTCTTCGGATGGTGTCTAGCACTGCCGCCTTCTTCTTGGGATCCTTGCAAGGCGAGACCAGGAACTTGTCCGCTGGGATGCGAGCAAAATCTAACTCGTAACCGTGTCTTATCACATCGAGGACCCACTGATCCGACGTCATGCTGGCCCATACCTCGAGAAATAAGGATAGACGCGCCCCCACGTTTGGGACAGCGTGCTGAGGGCGCGACGAGGAATGGGCCGGCCGAACTTCATTGCGAAGGTTTGGAACCCGTACCCGACGGGGCTCCTCCTTGCCTGCCAAAGCGTTTGCCCCGAAAGGAGTGCTGCCAGTGAGTGTTTCGAGAAGAGGCCGGCCTGTACGAAGGTCCGGTGGATCTTTGCGGCCTGGACTTCCGGGGACCCCGGAAACGGGCTCTGCCAGAAAACGAAGAGCGCGACCGGGTCCTATCCTCTGGCAGCCTAAACGCTCGGTTCTCACCCAGGGAAACCATCAAGTCATCTAATTCCTTACCAAACAGCAATTTCCCTTTGAAGGGCAATGCCCCGAGGTGAGCCTTGGACAAACCATCCGCCGCCCAGTTGCGCAGCCAAAGAAGGCGGCGTGCCGACACCGCTGCCACCATGGATCTAGCTGAAGTGCGTAGAAGATCATGGAGCGCATCGGCCCCATATGCGATAGCTGCTTCCAACCTATCTGCTTGGGAAGCCTCCTCCGGAGAGAGATCTGCATTCGCCTGCAGTACCTGGGCCCAGCGCAGACTAGCTCGCATAGCGAAGTTCGTGCAAATGGCAGCTCGAACTCCCAAGGCGGAAACCTCAAAAATCTTTTTGAGCTGTACCTCCAACTTTCGGTCTTGAATATCCCGGAGGGCCGTCGCTCCCGTGACAGGGATGGTAGACCTCTTCGTGACAGCGGACACCGCCGAATCCACTTTTGGAAGTCGGAGGAGCTCCAGCGCCTCCTCCGGTAAAGGATAGAGTTTATCCATGGCCTTGCTGACTTTCAAACCTAACTCCGGAGTATCCCATTCCTTGAAAAGGATATCCGTGGACGAGAAATGAAAAGGGAAGGCAACCGCCGGTCCTGTGAGGCCGAGAAGAACAGGATCCATATTCGCCTCCTGGCGGACCACCACCAGAGGAGCTTCAATTCCCAATTCATGGAGAATGGCCGGGATGAGAGGTGCCAGTTCCTCTCTGCGGAATAGCCGTACCACCTTGGGGTCATCCCCTTCTGCAGCCTGTGCAGCTTTCTCTGCAATGGGCTGTGCAGTACCATCCACTGCTGCCTTCCCGGCCCCCGTCAGGGGCTCCTCGGCGGACTCCGTATCATCCTCAGGGGAATCCTCGGGATCCGATTCCTGCGGCACCCCCCTGGGAGGCCGCTTCCCCCGGGACGCACCGTGGGCGATCTCCGCGCCCTTCCTGGACTTCTTTTTCCGTGGAGGGGACCCGTGGTCGGCCGCACGCGAGCCATTCCCCCGGATGCGCTTGCTGCGCTTGTATTTGAGAACTTTGCGCAGCAACAGCGCAAAATCCTCAGAAAAATCACCAGAATCTGAAGAATCACTCTCGGAAGCCTCCCGGGACCGAAGCCCCTCCAAGGGAACCTCCCCCGCCGCGACACGCTGTGGGGAAAGTGCAGGAGGAAAGGAAGAGGCCCCCACCGTTTCCCGCGAAATTTCCCGGCCGGTGGCCAAGATGGCCGCCACTCCCGCACTAACCGGGAAAAGATCCTGAGGCCTGTCAGCGGAGCTACCACCGCGCGACGGCGAACGCGCGACCCGGGAACGAGCCCCCCGCGGCGCTGCCGAGGGTCCCTCATCACCCGGGACGCAAGCTGAACAAAGGCTGTCCCTTGAAAGACGCGCGCGCGCCGAGCCGCAGGCCCTGCACTGTGCAGCACGCGGCATGCCGGCGAAAACGCGGGAGAAAACGGGGCCGCGGCAAAAAAATTACCACAAAAATTAAAAAATTAAAAATAAACAAATAGCGCAATTCGGCGACCTCCCCCCTGCCAATGACGCCCCCCCCCACCGACAAAAACGGAGCGGCGACGCCAGGTAACAGAGAGCCGCAAAAACAAAATTAAAAACTTTTTTTTTTTTTTTTACAAACAAAAACGCTGTCCCTGGTACTGAAAAGCCCTTATTCCTGCAGGGGTGAGTGAACCAGGCTCCCTGGTGTCACCCCTGACGCTGCCACTAGCTCAGCCGGGTCCTCAACCCTGGCAGCGGCCTCAACCGGGGGAGGGTAGTCCCCTCAGGACCTCTCAACTCCCCTGGGAGGCAGGGCACCCGAGACTAAGGGATTAAAAGAAAAAAACCCCAATTTGGTATATAAACAGCTATGCCTAACAAAAAAGCCTAGCCCAAAAAATTCAAACCTGACTAACACCAACATCAGAATCAGGTCAGGCAGGGCTGTGACTGGACCTGCACCATCTACTGGAGACAGAGTAAGACTGAGGGGCTGTGACTGGCACAGGGGCTTATATATGGCTCCGCCCACAAGTTTTAATCTGTCTCCATCTACTGGTGCGGAGTCACAACCCAGGTGTCCTGGACTGATCCTGGTACGTACAGGGAAGGGCAAACAAGCATATCTCTTCCTGCAGGTACCCTCCACCACTTCCACGATTTATACAATGTATTCAGCCAAAAAACATTATAATGTAAGGAGACCAGCCTTGCCCTGGGGAAATGAAGTATTAATTGGGTTAAATGGCAATACCTATTCCATCAGTAATGTTATGGGTCATATTTATTACCCAAAGACACCCATTCCTGAATAAAATGCATCAAGCAGACCACATTCTAAACAAGTAAATCAGGCAAGTTAAGATCCCCGGCACCATGTTTACTATTGCAAAGTGTGGAAAAAGTTATTCAAGCTCTTTTTCCTCGCCAAATAAAAGATGAAAAGAGGGAATGTAAATAATGAATGTTAGATTGTTTGATCCAAAGGGGCAACATTTGCATATTGTATAAAAATTTTGGAAGAATGACCATTTTAATCAGAGCACAACGACCTAAGTGAGACTGTGGAAGAGAATTTAAAAGATGTTTAATAAATTCCCAGAGGGCAGTAAAGTTCTGGCTATATAAATCAGCCACTGTATGTGTCAGCTGTATCCCCAAATAACACATACTAGTGCTGGCCCATTGTAATGGAAAAGGCCTACACCAGCTATCACGCAAAGACACATCTAATAGGAATCTTGGGATTTAGAATAGTTAATTTATATACCTGAAAATGTTCCAAAAGAATCAATGGTGTTTATAAGAGAAAATAATCTATTTTGGTGGTCACTCATGAATAGCAGCATGTCATCTGTAAATAAACTCAGTTTAGCTTCTTTCCTGCCCACCGGGATACCCACAAAATCAGGCATAGAACACAGCTTAATAGCAAGAGGTTCAAGAGATAATATATAAAGCAGTGGTGAAAGGGGACATCCTTGTCTTGTACCCTGTTATAATTCAAAAGATGTATGGTTTTTGAATTCTAAAATTTATATTATTGCTGATGTGGCTAGAGCCATGCAACAAAAAAGGAAGCAATTCCTTTTAATAAGGCCTCAGGTTTTCCAGCCTGATGGCAAATTTTGGTTAAATTATCCTTGTAAATGTGTAGTTATGTTTCAAGCAGTGAGGTATGTGTTTTTTAGTCCTCTTCAGCTCATAGCTTTCTTGAGTTCAAAGATCAGGTTGACTGGAAACTCCTATGCTGTTCCTTCTCATCAATCTTCTGTTGTTTAGATCAATCTGTGGTATAAAGACCCATTTAGTAGGCAGTGGTAAGGTTTATACTAGGGATGTGAATCGTTTTAGGACGATTAAAATTATCATTCGATAATTTTAATATCATCTTAAACCATTATGGAACACAATACAATAGAGATTCTAACGATTTATCGTTATAAATCGTTAGAATCGTGAGCCGGCACACTAAAACCCCCTAAAACCCACCCCCGACCCTTTAAATTAAATCCCCCACCCTCCCGAACCCCCCCAAATGAGTTAAATAACCTGCGGGTCCAGCGGCGGTCCGGAACGGCAGCGGTCCGGAACGGGCTCCTGCTCCTCAATCTTGTTGTCTTCAGCCGGCGCCATTTTCCAAAATGGCGGCGAAAAATGGCGGCGGCCATAGACGAACACGATTGGACGGCAGGAGGTCCTTCCGGACCCCCGCTGGACTTTTGGCAAGTCTCATGGGGTCAGGAGGCCCCCCACAAGCTGGCCAAAAGTTCCTGGAGGTCCAGCGGGGGTCAGGGAGCGATTTCCCGCCGCGAATCGTTTTCGTACGGAAAATGGCGCCGGCAGGAGATCGACTGCAGGAGGTTGTTCAGCGAGGCGCCGGAACCCTCGCTGAACGACCTCCTGCAGTCGATCTCCTGCCGGCGCCATTTTCCGTACGAAAACGATTCGCGGCGGGAAATCGCTCCCTGACCCCCGCTGGACCTCCAGGAACTTTTGGCCAGCTTGTGGGGGGCCTCCTGACCCCCACGAGACTTGCCAAAAGTCCAGCGGGGGTCCGGAAGGACCTCCTGCCGTCCAATCGTGTTCGTCTATGGCCGCCGCCATTTTTCGCCGCCATTTTGGAAAATGGCGCCGGCTGAAGACAACAAGATTGAGGAGCAGGAGCCCGTTCCGGACCGCTGCCGTTCCGGACCGCCGCTGGACCCGCAGGTTATTTAAGTCATTTGGGGGGGGTTCGGGAGGGTGGGGGATTTAATTTAAAGGGTCGGGGGTGGGTTTTAGGGGGTTTTAATGTGCCGGTTTTGCGATTTTTCGATTTTTTCGATTTTTCACGATTTTTCACGATTTTTCACGATATTTTACCCCCCCAAACGGCAACAATACGATTCCCTCCCCCTCCCAGCCGAAATCGATCGTTAAGACGATCGAGGACACGATTCACATCCCTAGTTTATACCCTCAGTTTTCTTTTCTATATTGAGTATATTTTGTGTATATTTCATTGTATGGATACTCCCCTATGAATTGTGAACTATTTTTTGTAATGTCAATTTTTTCTTATGTCTTCCTACTGTTATCCATAAAAGATTTATTTTGCTTCTTAACTTAATAAAAAAAGAGAAAGTTGGGATGGAGGAGATTCCCATTGCACAAAGTGATCAGGGATAGAAATGTTCTCAATTTTATTGGCTTTTAAAGAGATAGGCATAGAAGCCACATAAACCAAATTTGACATTGCCAAAAAGGGGACTATAAAAATTATCGGACCTTTTTCTCTCTTCTTAACTTTTGAAATATTTTGGCTATATGTGGAATTGGGGGGAATGCATAAAGAATGCCTTAATTCCATGGTTTTGAAAAGCATCCATTGCTAGACTGTTTGCTGGTCTTTTGAAGTAGTAGAAATGGGTGAAGAGGATAACAAAAGTCAGCTGAATAAGGCAAAAAAACAAGTCCAAGATAAGCAGTAAACTGAACGAGAGACACTGGAAAGCTATGACCACAAATGCTCGTAGTCTGGGCAATAAAATCCTAGACCTGAAAGCTCCAATGATGGAGATGAACTTGGACATTGTTGCTATTATGGAAACAAGGTTCATGGAATCTCACGATTGGGAATAAACCATGCTGGGCTATAAATTGTTGAGGAAGGACAGAGAAGACAGAAAAGGGGGAGGGGTAGCTCTTTATGTCAAAAACAATATCCAAGCAACTGAACTGCAAAGAATAGGGGGTAGAGAAGAAGCATTATAGGCCATCCTAAAAAAAAAAAAAAAAGAGGATGGAGCATCCATTTTTACTGGATTGGTTTACAGGCTCTGACTCAAACGGAAGAACTAGACAGAGAATGGGTAGAAGACATCCAAAAGGTTGGAAGGAAGGGAGAAGTGTTGACTGTTGGAGATTTGAATCTGCTGAATGTAGACTGGAGGATCCCTTCTGCAGAATCTAACAGAAATAGAGAGTTAGTGGATTCCCTGCAAGGGGCTCTGTTCCAACAACTGGTTATGAAACCCACGCGGGAAAGAGTTATTCTGGACTTAGAACTCACAATTAGGGACAGTGTCTCAAATGTCTAGATGGGGGACCACCTCAGCACCAGTGATCATCAAACGGTATGGTAAATAGGGTTCAGAAAGTCACATGAAGACCCAAGTTTTGAACTTCGAAAATACAGACTTTGTTGAAATGGGGACATTCATGGAGGTGGAACTTGAAGACTGGGAGAAAATGAAAGAAGTGGAGCAAATATGGGACAAACTAAAAGGAGCAATTTCAAAAGCAACTAATCTATATGTTAGAAAAGTAAACAAAAGCAGGAGAAATAAGAAACCTATCTGGTTCTCAAAGGAGGTGGCTGATATAATAAAAATAAAAAGAACAGCATTAAAGAAATATAAAGGATACCAGAAAGAGGAAACAAGGAAGAATATCTGGTTAAACTGAGGAAGACGAAGAAAGTAATCAGGAAAGCAAAAAGTCAGATGGAAGAAAGAATTGCCAAAGAGGTAAAGAGAGGTGACAAAACATTTTTAAGATATATCAGAGAAAGGAGAAATGTCTGAAATGGTATAGTGAAAGAGAAAGGTGAGAAGGATCAATGTGTGGAAAGAGACAGAGAATAGGCGGAGATGTTAAACAAACACTTCAGTTTGGTGTTCACTAAGGAAGCCGCTGGAAAAGGACCATCGCTAGTAGGGATGTGAATCGTTTTCCATATCGTCTTAACGATAGAAATCGTGTGGCAGGGCAAGAAAATCGTCTTAGGCACGATTTTTTAGTTAAAAAATCGTTAAAAATCGTTTTTCCGATTAGTGCGCACTAACGGGAGTTAGTGCGCACTAACTGGGAGTTAGTGCGCACTAACTGGGAGTTAGTGCGCACTAACTGAAAATGATACAATTTGACACTTTTCAGGTCAGTTAAGGTCAGTTTAGGAATGAATATGTATTCCTATTGGCTGCCCTCTTATTTATTCATGTTACCAAGTTTCCTACTGACAGTATATGGGGGATGGGAAATGGAAACAGTTGGTAGCTTGACAAAACAAGTAATGTGATCAGTCAATGTGACTAGAACTTGTGCCCTAACCCTGATACCAGGGGTATTGTGATCTTCCTGCACACAGTGCCCTATCCCTATTAATACCAGGAGTGTTGTGATCTTCCTGCACACAGTGCCCTATCCCTAATACCAGGGGTGTTGTGATCTTCCTGCACACAGTGCCCTATTCCTGATACTGGGGGTGTTGTGATCTTCCTGCACACAGTGCCCTATTCCTGATACCGGGGGTGTTATGATCTTCTTGCACACATCCCGGTATCAGGGATAGGGCACTGCATGCAGGAAGATCACAACACTCCTGGTATTAATAGGGATAGGGCACTGCATGCAGGAAGATCACAACACCCCTGGTATCAGGGATAGGGCACTGTGTGCAGGAAGATCACAATACCCCGGAGGAGTGAGGGTCAGGCAGCTCCCCCCTGTCTGTGAAGCCAGCCTCTCACTAGTAATGCAGGGAGGGAGCTGTCTCAGACTTCACCATCCTCCCCCCCCCCTCACCCACACACCATTCACTAGCTGGGACATGGGGGAAGTCAGGAGTGAGGGTCAGGCAGCTCCCCCCTGTCTGTGAAGCCAGCCTCTCACTAGTAATGCAGGGAGGGAGCTGTCTCAGACTTCACCATCCTCCCCCCCCCCCCCTCACCCACACACCATTCACTAGCTGGGACATGGGGGAAGTCAGGAGTGAGGGTCAGGCAGCTCCCCCCTGTCTGTGAAGCCAGCCTCTCACTAGTAATGCAGGGAGGGAGCTGTCTCAGACTTCACCATCCTCCCCCCCCCCCCTCACCCACACACCATTCACTAGCTGGGACATGGGGGAAGTCAGGAGTGAGGGTCAGGCAGCTCCCCCCTGACTGTGAAGCCAGCCTCTCACTAGTAATGCAGGGAGGGAGCTGTCTCAGACTTCACCATCCACCCCCCCCCCCCTCACCCACACACCATTCACTAGCTGGGACATGGGGGAAGTCAGGAGTGAGGGTCAGGCAGCTCCCCCCTGTCTGTGAAGCCAGCCTCTCACTAGTAATGCAGGGAGGGAGCTGTCTCAGACTTCACCATCCTCCCCCCCCCCCTCACCCACCCACCATTCACTAGCTGGGACATGGGGGAAGTCAGGAGTGAGGGTCAGGCAGCTCCCCCCTGTCTGTGAAGCCAGCCTCTCACTAGTAATGCAGGGAGGGAGCTGTCTCAGACTTCACCATCCTCCCCCCCCCCCCTCACCCACACACCATTCACTAGCTGGGACATGGGGGAAGTCAGGAGTGAGGGTCAGGCAGCTCCCCCCTGTCTGCGAAGCCAGCCTCTCACTAGTAATGCAGGGAGGGAGCTGTCTCAGACTTCACCATACTCCCCCCCCCCCTCACCCACACACCATTCACTAGCTGGGACATGGGGGAAGTCAGGAGTGAGGGTCAGGCAGCTCCCCCCTGTCTGTGAAGCCAGCCTCTCACTAGTAATGCAGGGAGGGAGCTGTCTCAGACTGGTATCAGGGTTAGGGCACTGTGTGCAGGAAGATCACAACACTCCTGGTATTAATAGGGATAGGGCACTGTAAGAGATGACTGTAGTAGATTGAATAAAGATCTGATGTTTCTGCTCTCCTCACACCAAACAAAAACAACACACAAGCAGAGAAGCCCTTCTTACAAAGCTGAGCTAGTGAGTTAAGTAGGAGGAAAAGTAAACATACTGGTGCCAGTGTGGCTACTTAAAAAATACACTTACCAACAATCAATTACATATATTTGAACTGTGTTCAGTTCCAGCCAGGACCACCTTTCTAAAATGCACAGTGATTGGCAAATTCAACATGCACTAGCATTTCAGGTGCCTGCTAACAAAAATAATAAACAAACAAGTTCTAGTCACGTGAGTGCTGATCATTACATTACTTTTTTTGTCAAGCTTCCAACTGTTTCCATTTCACATCCCCCCAACCATATTGGTAACATCAATAGATAAGAGCACAGCCAGCCAATAGGAATACATACATACATATTCATTCCTAAGTGACCTTTACTGACCTGGGAAGTGTGAACACTTTGTTTCATTTTCTGTTGGTGTTCGTTAGTTTCCAGTTCCATTTCCCATCCCCCCAACCATCACCTCAGTGGTAACCTTGGTAACATCAATAGATAAGAGGGCAGCCAGCCAATAGGAACACATATTCATTCCTAACTGACCTTCAGTGACCTGGAAAGTGTTTATTTGTATCATTTTCAGTTAGTGCGCACTAAATCGAGTTAGTGCGCACTAACGGGGAGTTAGTGCGCACTAACTCGAGTTAGTGCGCACTAACACGATTTAACGATTTTTAACGATAAATCGTTAGAATTTCTATTGTATCGTGTTCTATAACGATTTAAGACGATATAAACATTATCGGACGATAATTTTAATCGTTGAAAAACGATTCACATCCCTAATCGCTAGTTAACAAGGCTGTGGATGGGGGTGGAGTAGACAAAACACCATTTACAGAAGAGAATTTATGGGAAGAGCTAGGAAAGCTTAAAGTGGACAAAGCCATGGGGCCTAATGAGATTCATCCTAGGATACTGAGGGAGCTCAGAGATGTGCTGGTGAGTCCGCTGAGTGACCTGTTCAATAGATCCCTGGAAACAGGAGTGTTGCTGAGAGACTGGAGAAGAGCAGTGGTAGTCCTACTTCACAAGAGTGGGAGCAGAGAGGAGGCTGGAAATTACAGGCCGGTTAGCCTCATCTCGGTGGTGGGAAAGTTAATGGAGGCTCTGCTGAAGGACAGGATAGAGAACTACCTACAAACTGGTGGGTTGCTTGATCCAAGACAGCATGGATTCACCAGAGGAAGGTCCTGTCAGACAAATCTGATTGATTTCTTTGATTGGGTGACTAGAGAATTGAATCAGGGAGGAGTGCTTGATGTGATTTACTTGGATTTCAGCAAAGCTTTTGATATGGTCCCGCATAGAAGACTCATGAACAAAATGAGAAGCTTGGGAGTGGGCGCCAAGGTTGTGGTGTTGATTACTAACTGGTTGATGGAAAGAAGACAATGTGTGATGGTAAATGGAATCTACTCTGAAGAAAGAACAGTGTTAAGTGGAGTGCTGCAGGGATCGGTGTTGGGACCGGTTCTGTTCAATGTCTTTGTGAACAACATTGCAGAAGGGATAGAAGGTAAAGTTTATCTATTTGTGAATGATATTAAGGTCTGCAACACAGAGGAATTGCCGGAAGGAGTGGAGAGAATGAGAAGAGATTTAAGGAAGATTGAAGAGTGGTCGAAGGTATGGCAACTGAGATTTAATGCCAAGAAGTGCAGAGTCATATAGCTGGGGTATGGTAATCCAAAAGAACTGTACACGAAAAGGGGGGGGGGTGTGAAGGGCTACTGTGCACAAAGCAGGAGAGAGACCTTTGGGTGATAGTGACTAGTGATCTGAAGATGGAGAAGCAGAATGAACAAGGTGATAGGTAAAGTCAGAAGAATGCTGGCTTGCATAGAGAGAGGAATATCTAGAAAGAAAAAGGAAGTGATAATCCAATTGTACAGTTCCTTGGTGAGGCCTCACCTGGAGTATTGCGTTCAGTTCTGGAGACCGTATCCCAAAAGGAACAGAGACAAGATGAAGGCTGTCTAGAGAAGGGCGATGAAATGGTGGGAGGTCTCCATCAAATGATTTATGAAGAGAGGTTGAAGGAATAGGGGAGATATGATACAGATCTTCAAAAGGTTTTTAATGCACAATCAACAACAAACCTTTTCTGTAGGAAGGAGATCAGTAGAACTAGGGGCCACAAGAATAAACTCCAGGGAGGATGACTCAGAACTAATGTTAGGAAATATTTCTTCATGGAGAGGGTGGTGGATGCCTGGAATGCCCTTCCGGAGGAGATGGTAAAGACAAAAATGGTGAAAGATTTCAAAAGGGCATGGGATAAACACTGGATCCCTAAAGGCTAGAGGAGGGAAATTAAGTAAGAGGCATGGGAGTAGCTTGCTGGTGTGGCGGTTTCTACCCTTAACCAATAAGCCTTCATACTGATGGTGCAACTCCATCTTTGCTCTCTGCTTCAATGGCGGGGGTAAAGAGGAAAAGAGAAATTAGATTCAGACAACAAACAATAAGGACACTGAACTGTACAGTCTGTGATAACAAATAAGCATGGGGGTAATTTGCTTGATGCTGCGGTTACTACCCTTAACCTATAAGCCTGATACTACACTTCTGATGCAACTCCAACATTGTTCTCTGCTTCAACGACAGGGGGTGGAGGGAAAATTTGATTCAAACAGTAACCAACAAGAACCCTCACCTTGGCAGTCTGGGAGACTGATAAGTATGGGAAACTGATAAGTATGAGAGGCTGCTCGGCAGACTGTATGGGCCGTTTGGTCCTTTTTCTGCTGTCATTTCTATATTTCTATGTTTCTATGAATGGCTTTGTAAAGAGATATATCTGTAGAATGCCCCATGCTGGAACAGTTTCTATGCTACCTTATAGTTCAATGACCATTTGTGTGGTTACAGCTGGCAACTTAGCTTGCCTGCTGTCTAATTTTGGCTTCCATAGAGATAGCTATCTAGTACATTCTTTGGGAACATGCCAATTTTTGTATCTTGCATACTTCTTGACAGAGATTGAAAGAGCTTTGCTTCCTTGTTTGCTGATCTAGAACATTGCTATTGTTGTCTGTTTGGATCCACACCACTCTTCCCATTAGCCAAGAACTAAATACTTATAAAGCACTGAAGATTGCTCTCATTTCTAAGTGGTTTATGAGAAGTAATCTTTCTTCAGAGGTCAAGTTCCTTGAGAACAAAGGCTGTTTGGTTATTGAAATTGAGGTTGGTGAAAAGACTGACCTTCAGAATTGGTTTTTGGGGTGTGTGAGCTATGCAGCCACACAGGTCACCATATATGTATTTATTTATAGATATTTGATATTCTGCCATTTACCAAGAATGGCCTGAAGGTGGATTACAATCAATTTAAAAACAAATTTAAATTGAGATAAATTACAGTGGTGTTCAAATTTACAGTTGGAAAAGCCTTGAGAATCCAAGGTATAAGACCTTAAGCCCTTAGTGCGTTGTTAGGGGTGGGAGTGAAAGAGGTGAGTGAGGGAATTGTGGTAGGGAGGGAGTGAAAGAGTGAGGGGTTTGTAGGGGTATGAGTGAAGAAGATGAGTGAAGGAATTGTGGGGGGGGGGGAGTGGATTGTGGGGGTGGGAATGAAAGAGATGAGTGAAGGGATTGTGGGAGCAGAGTGAAGGAGTGAGTGGATTGTGAAGAGGTGGGATAAAGAAGGTGAAGGAATTGTGGAGGATATGTGTGAAGGAGGTGAGTGAGGGAAGTAGATTGTGGGGCAAGGAGTGAAAGAGGTGAGTGAGGAGATTGTGGGGGGAAAGAAGGAAAGAGTGAAGGGATTGTGGGAAGGTGGAATGAAGGAGTTGAGGGGATTGCAGGGATAGGAATGAAGGAGGTAACTCGGGATTGCGGCAGTGAGAGACTGAAAGAGTGTGGGGATTCTTGGGAGTGAGAGTGAAGCAGGGGATTGTGGGGAATGAGCATGAAAGAGATGAGGGGATTGTGCGGGCAGGGAATGGAGTTTGAGAATAGGAGTGAAAGTGAAGGGATTGTGGGGAGAGGGTTTGAAAGAATGAGGAGATTCCGGAGGGGTCAGAGTGAAAGAGTGAGGGGATTGTGCGGAGGTGGGATGAAAGAGGGGAGGGGATTGTGGGGGATGGGAGTGAAGGGGATGAGTGAGATTGTGGGAGGGAGTGGATTGTAGGGATGGGGAACATAAGACTTGCCATACTGGGTCAAAGCAAAGGTCCATCAAGCCCAGTATCCTGTTTCCAACAGTGGCCAAGCCAAGTCACAAGTACCTGGTAGGATCCCAAGGGATAGACAGATTCCAAGCTGCTTATCCCAAGAATAAGCAGAAGACTGGAGGGTGGCCAATGTATCCCCAATATTTAAAAGGGGCTCCAGGGGCAATCCGGGTAATATAGACCAGTGAGCCTGACTTCAGTGCCAGGAAAAATAGTGGAAACTATTCTAAAGATCAAAATCGTAGAGCATATAGAAAGACATGGTTTAATGGAACACAGTCAACATGGATTTACCCAAGGGAAGTCTTGCCTAACAAATCTGCTTCATTTTTTTGAAGGGGTTAATAAACATGTGGATAAAGGTGAACCAGTAGATGTAGTGTATCTGGATTTTCAGAAGGCGTTTGACAAAGTCCCTCATGAGAGGCTTCTAAGAAAACTAAAAAGTCATGGGATAGGAGGCGATGTCCTTTTGTGGATTACAAACTGGTTAAAAGACAGGAAACAGAGAGTAGGATTAAATGGTCAATTTTCTCAGTGGAAAAGGGTAAACAGTGGAGTGCCTCAGGGATCTGTACTTGGACCGGTGCTTTTCAATATATATATATAAATGATCTGGAAAGGAATACGACGAGTGAGGTTATCAAATTTGCGGACGATACAAATTTATTCAGAGTAGTTAAATCACAAGCGGATTGTGATACATTACAGGAGGACCTTGCAAGACTGGAAGATTGGGCAACCAAATGGCAGATGAAATTTAATGTGGACAAGTGCAAGGTGTTGCTTATAGGGAAAAATAACCCTTGCTGTAGTTACACGATGTTCAGTTCCATATTAGGAGCTACCACCCAGGAAAAAGATAGTGGATAATACTTTAAAATCGTCGGCTCAGTGTGCTGCAGCATTCAAAAAAGCAAACAGAATGTTGGGAATTATTAGAAAGGGAATGGTGAATAAAACAGAAAATGTCATAATGCCTCTGTATTGCTCCATGGTGAGACCGTACCTTGAATACTGTGTACATTTCTGGTCGCCGCATCTCAAAAAAGATATAGTTGCGATGGAGAAGGTACAGAGAAGGGCGACCAAAATGATAAGGGGAATGGAACAGCTCCCCTATGAGGAAAGGCTAAAGAGGTTAGGACTTTTCAGCTTGGAGAAGAGACAGTTGAGGGGGGATATGATAGAGGTGTTTAAAGTCATGAGAGGTCTAGAACAGGTAGATGTGAATCGGTTATCTACTCTTTTATTTATTTATTTAAAAGAGTTTCTATACCATTGTTAGTTATTTACCATCACTGTGGTTTACAATAGGGCACATATAGTAGTGAGTATTTTGTATTTTACAACAAGGTGCCATTAACAACCGGTAACACATTCGGATAATAGAAAGACTAGGGGGCACTCCATGAAGTTAGCATGTGGCACATTTAAAACTAATCGGAGAAAGTTATTTTTCTTTTTTTTTTATTAGCAATTTTTATTGCTGTTAATCACAAACAGTTATAAACAGTATCATCAATATGCATAAAATCAAACAGCATATTACAATTAAAGTATACAATGTCTCCCCCTCCCCCCCATCATACTCTTATAGAAAAAGTAGCTGCCAGTCTGTTGGTACATCAAGGAAGTTGGATCTTGCAAAGAATCAAAGGTCGAGTTGTTCTGGCTCAATAAAAACTTCCCAAGTTTTCTCATCCAGACAGCTAACTTTCCTCCTTTAATCAGTATCCAAACAAAGATCTTTTAAGTATGAATTATTTATTGCATAGATAATTTTTCTATTACTCACAATTATTGGATTCAACTCGAGGTAGCCTCAGACGAAGATCCTTTTGGCTGGAAATGGGTGGGAGAGGGAGGAACGGAGGTTTCTTGAGATGCAGGGTAAGAAGGCAAAGGTTTGAAGCTGATTAGTCTTTAGAATTTAAAGCGGTAGGAGAAATGTAAAAAAGCTGTTCGTGTAACAGAGGTTACAGGCACGTGCGTCCTCTACATGGCGTGGCTCAGACTGGTTCACAGTCTTGGAGAGTGATTACAGGAAGGGTCCCCACAAGCTGGGGCTAGGGGCGAGATCCAATGGTAGCGAGCCTAGGACCTATGTGACACAGGAGGGGACATGAGGGGCAGTCCCTTCAACCAATAAGACCCCTAAGAAGACCCAAGTTAGATTGAGAAGGCATGCAGACCCTTTTCCAATGGGAGGAACAGAGGGGAGGGGGCTTCTGTTAAAGGCAAAACTCCCTTTAAAGGCAAGGCTCCCAGGCTTTTGTCCTGGGTTACAGAAATGTCATGAGTTCCCAGGAGGGAGGGGCTGTAGTAAGCACAGGTGGGATGCAATGTATACAGACACAAACATGTACCCTTTACTGGGGACAGAACACTCCCCGTCTGGTATCACAAGATACCACAATATCAGTTCTCATATCATCATGCAACAGTGTAAAGTTCATTATAGCTGGATCTTCTGATGCTCAGGGAAGTTCACGGTCATCTCGCTCATCCAGTCATCTAGGCAGTAGACGGTGTCTTCCTCAAGGAGTTTCGCTAAGCTGAAACGAAAGACAGACAACACAAAGAGAGAGAGAGTCCTTGGTGTGGACAACAGTCCACAAAGTTCAAGTTTCTTCATGTGGCATGAGGAGTACCACTTCACTGACGGGCCTGTAGAAGATCTTGGATCGCCACTTGCTCCGGTGCTGAAGAGCCAGCGAGTGCTATTTCTTCCGACGGGTCCCAAGGGAGTTGGCAAGCTGTTGGACTTGTTTCCATTGATGCTTGTGGAGCTCCCCGCCGTCACGTTTCCGTGAGGCACCGGAATGTTCATAGTCTTTTGCCTCAAAGGCGTGATGGGTACGACGTCCCACTGTTTATGGGTTCCTGCGAAGTCGGTTCCACAGTCGGAACGGATCCGGGTGGCTGAACCCCAGAGCTGAGCGTATACATGGAACCTTCTTGTCTGGTTGTAGATGTAGCTTCGCACTACTTGGCTGTCCATGCGAAGACGGATGGCATCAATTCGAATGTCTTTTTCGGCTGTTGTCAATTCCACTGTTTCCTCTGCCAGCGCCGCTCCACATGATTCTAGGCGTGGTATGCTGTGGTTAGGTTGTGGTGCTGGCTTGACTTTGCCGAAGATGAAGTCTCTACGCACTGTTCCTTCTGCACCTGTCGCTCTCCAAAGGCCTACCGCAGCTATGGCCTTTACCGCTGTGTCCGAGAAGTTGCAGATCTCCTTGTGGCTGTTTGTATTGAGTGGTGTTGGAACGTGGGTGCGTAGTGTGTGGAACTGTTCAAGCGCTCTTTGGGGGCTCTTCCACTTTTCCCATTCTGGCTTCCTTGCTGGAAGTAGTGGAGTGTCCCACTCAGGAGCACTTGATGAAAGCTCTCTTAACAAGGCTCTTCCTTGTGTCGTGGCTGGAGTCACAAACTCCAGTGGATTGTGCAGGCTGTTGACTGTGGACGGGACACCTTGGTGAGTGTGTGGTTCACCTTGGGTCGAGATTTGGGACATGAAGGCGTCACTCTTTGGATCCCAATTTAACCCAAGGTTACGTTGGAGAGGAGGTGTGTCCACTCTCAGGACCAAGTTCTCTGAGTTTCTGGCATGATCGTCTGGAGGAGATATTCTCATTACTCCAAGTTATTGATTCCCTGTTACATGTAACTGCTTTTCTGCACTATTGTTCAAATTGTAAAGTTTATTCTAATTGCACCCCTGTTTCTTGTGAACCAGCATGATGGGACTATCGTCTTGAATGTTGGTATATAAAAAAACTTAAATAAATAAATAAATAAATAAATAAATAAATAAACTTCAGGTTTGTCGGGTGCCATTTCGTGGAGCCGTAGACTGGTGCTTGCCAGTATTGCTTCCTCTGCAATGGGTAAGGACCTCGGCTCGTCATCTACATGGAAGTCCTTTTCCACGAGGCGTCTGGCACCTGCGTCGTGTTCTTTATCTCCTTCTTGGGCTGTCCTTCTGGGCCCAGGCATGGCCACTGCGGGCAGCGGGCTATCCTCTACCGAAGGGGTAGGTTTGTCGCCATCCATGGCGACTTGAAGCACTGGGTCCCCTAGATGTTCCTCTGCATCTGATGGGGGGGAGATCCGGCTGGTAGCTGAATTGAGATGTGGTCCTTTGCAGCTTAGGGTCTCCTTGGTGTGTAGATGGTTAGGACGTGGTTCAAATAGGGTAGGATTTCTATCCTCTGAGATATTCGTGGCGTATGTCTGAACACTTGGTCCCTTTGTTTGCTTCAAGCTGACATCGCCGACTATCACCCATCCCAAGGCGAGTCGGTATGCGTAGGGACCGGCTGTTGGGCCATCACGCATCTCCAAGACCTTGGTCAGTGCTGGTGCGTCTCTGCCCAATAGCAGCAGGATTTCTGCTTCCAGATCTAGTGGTGGGAGCTGGTGCATTATGGACTTTAGATAAGGAAGGTGCCGAGTGGCTTCTGGTGTGGGAATCTCATCTCTCTTGTTAGGCATCTGGCTGCACTCGACGAGCGTGGGCAAGTTTGACTTGTTGCTGCCATCCATCGCTTCTATCACGTATCCACCTGCCCTCCTCCCTGTTACACGGGTGACTCCTGAGCAGGTTTCGAGGTTGTACGGAGTGTAGCGATGACGGATGTCAAACAAGTCGAAGAATTCCGGCCTTGCCAGGGATCTGTTGCTCTGCTCATCTATGATGACGTACATTTTGACTGCCTTCTCAGGTGACTCTTCGGGATATATTCTGGCCAAGCATATTTTTGTGCAGGATTTACCGTCGCTGTTTCTCCCATGCACTTGTGTGTATTTGGGGACCACTTCCGATTCTGGCGTTTGGTCATCCTTCTCCTCCTTGCTGTGGTCTGGGCTGGAGTGTGAGGTCCTTGAAGGGTGGAGTTTTGCTTCATCAGGGTGCAGAGCGCTATTGTGTCGGTCGCTTCCACACTCTGAACACTTGATGGCTGTGTCACAGTCTTTAGCCATGTGGCTAGATGAAGAACAGCACCGGTAGCAAATTCTGTACTTTTTCAACAGTTCTTTGCGTTCTTTCAAGGGTTTATCCTTGAATCCTCGGCACTTTCTGAGCGGGTGAGGTTTTCTGTGTATGGGGCACTGCCGGTCTGGATCCTCCACCTCACTCATATCGGGAAGCTCATCTGGTGTAGATGTCTTGGGTGACACTTCCGTTTTTTGTACAGAAATGGGTTTCCTTTTGTTGCCGTACACTTTGGCTGGCCTTTCGCCCACTCGGAGGCCGATTCTGTGTGTCTCATATGCGTTGAACTGGAAGCTAGGGTCGTTCCTGTGGTCTGCCAAGTCATGTATGAACTTCGCGAGGACATGGAGAGGTGGATGCCTGTCGTTGTCCTTTTTGTACCGGGCACCGTGAGATGCCCATTTGTCTTGTATGTCGCTTGGCAGCTTATTTATGATGGCATTCATGCCTCGTGGTGTGTTTAGGAAGCTGAGACTCGGGTAAATTTGTTCGGCTTTCGCAGTCTCCACCTCTCGGAGGAGGTCTCCCAATTTTGACAACTTCCGGTTGTCTTTTCTGGATATTACTGGAAAGTTTTCCAGTTCCTCGAACCATGCATTCTCTATGGTGACTGGGTTTCCATAGTATCGGTCGAGTCTCTCCCACACCTCCTTTAATGCTGCGGAGGGATCTTTTAGGTGGACGGTTTTCAATCTACTTACGTGTTCGGCGGATTCAGATCCTAGCCATTTCATCACCAAATTCATCTCTTCTGACGAATCTAGCTTCATAGGTCTCACAACATTCTGGAAGCCAGCCTTCCATGCCCTGTAATCCTTGGGATGATCGTTGAACGCGTAGAGTCCTGCTGTTATGAGTTCTCGGTGAGACATGTACCTTGTTAGGTCTTCTCTTTCTGAAGACTCATCCTGAAAGGTGGCGGGCCTCGCTGGATTGACATCCTGTGGTTGACCATGCGCATCTCTCCTGTTGTGCGTTGGCTCGGGGCGTTCGACTGGGACGCTTCCTGTGAGTGGCTCTCTTGCATTCGAATGATTTAGAGTCGGTGGATTGTTGCCATGAGGTCTGGTACTCATGACAATTTGTGTCTCAGGTTTGATTTCTCTATTTGAGGTCTCTATTTGTGGAGGGAGGTGTGTTCCTTCCCGGTGCAGGGGTTGCTCTGGGGGAGGTGACGCCCCGGCGCTGGCGTGGGTTAGGGGGTGAGCCATGACGTACTCTAGTGTCCGTCGGGTTGGTTCTTGTTGGACCATGCGGCTGAGTGGGTTTTCCCCATTGTCCAGGTCCGGGGGGGCATCGAGTACTTTAATTTGGGCTTCAAGGGCTGCTGCTTCTCCCTTTTGCTGCAACAGGTCTAAGGCGATCTCCAGCTCAGCCTTTCTGCACTCCTTGTCGGCAACTGTGGCAGCAGCTTTCTGTTGTTCTTCTTCTATTTTGAGCCCTTCCATCTTGAGGGCTGCTGCTTGTTCGGCATATTGTATGCGCGTCATAGCGGCTTGGGACTCTGCTCTCTTTCGGAGGATGACAGAGCTGAGTTGAGACTGGCTCGAGTGTGTTGAGAGCTGGTCTCGTTTATTATGTCACCTGCTTCTGCGCTGTCAATAGTGTCCGTTACCATTCTCTGGCGCAGTTGGTGTAAACTCTGTTGACGGCCTTTTCCTTCGAGGCTCTCTACAGTGTTAGTCCATGTTAAGAAGCCGAGATACTCTTCTATGTTGAGCTGATAGGTTTGGAAATGAAGCCTTAGCTGCTCTATGTGATATTTGAGATTGGTGGGGCTTTCTAAAACCTTCTCTTTTTTCTTTGTAATGCTATGCCACTCTCTTTCTATCTTCTCTTCATGCTTCAGTTTATTTTCTTCATATCGCTGTGCAGCTTTTTCTGTGAGTGCGCATAGTCTCTTTGATCCCTTGTTTTCATCTCTCTCTTCCCCGTTCCCCCCCCCCCTCCTTCTGTGTTGACTTTTAATGTGATGGTCTCTGCCGGCTGTTCTGAAGTTTCGGCCATGATTCTATCTGTGATTAGGTTGCTCTGGCTGAGTTTCTTGTAATCAACACTTCAAAGGTTCGGCCTTTCTGCTACTTTTTCCCGCCTCGTCTCAGATAACACAAAGCCAAGGCTTCTTTGGAGCTCCAAGTATCCCTTGCTTATGGTTTGGGCTGACTTTTTTTTTTTTTTTTAATCTGTATCGGCTTCTCAAATGCCCTTCAGATACAAAGTTAGTCCTGAATTGTAAATCTTTACACTCTGAGGTTTTAATGCTTGTTTCTTCCCACACTGTGGGCAGGAGAGGCTTATTCAAATGCAAGTCAGTCTTTAACGATTCTTGTTAACCTTCTGTAGCAAGCTGAAGTTTCTCTTTCATGTACTGCATACAGTTCCTTGAAAGGCTTGTAGTTCAACAAGCTTTACCGGCTGTACAAACGAATCTTCCTGAGTTTCTACTTCCGGATTACTGGCTGACTTTTCTCAGTAAGGCGCTTTACTGAGGCGGACTAGCCCTCTGCTTGTTACTTTCTGTAGAGAGATCAGCCTTTTATACTGCAACCTGCTGCAAGAGAACAGCTTTTTTACTGTTCTGGCTCAATAAAAACTTCCCAAGTTTTCTCATCCAGACAGCTAACTTTCCTCCTTTAATCAGTATCCAAACAAAGATCTTTTAAGTATGAATCATTTATTGCATAGATAATTTTTCTATTACTCACAATTATTGGATTCAACTCGAGGTAGCCTCAGACGAAGATCCTTTTAGCTGGAAATGGGTGGGAGAGGGAGGAACGGAGGTTTCTTGAGATGCAGGGTAAGAAGGCGAAGGTTTGAAGCTGATTAGTCTTTAGAATTTAAAGCGGTAGGAGAAATGTAAAAAAGCTGTTCGTGTAACAGAGGTTACAGGCATGTGCGTCCTCTACATGGCATGGCTCAGACTGGTTCACAGTCTTGGAGAGTGATTACAGGAAGGGTCCCCACAAGCTGGGGCTAGGGGCGAGATCCAATGGTAGCGAGCCTAGGACCTATGTGACACAGGAAGGACATGAGGGGCAGTCCCTTCAACCAATAAGACCCCTAAGAAGACCCAAGTTAGATTGAGAAGGCATGCAGACCCTTTTCCAATGGGAGGAACAGAGGGGAGGGGGCTTCTGTTAAAGGCAAAACTCCCTTTAAAGGCAAGGCTCCCAGGCTTTTGTCCTGGGTTACAGAAATGTCATGAGTTCCCAGGAGGGAGGGGCTGTAGTAAGCACAGGTGGGATGCAATGTATACAGACACAAACATGTACCCTTTACTGGGGACAGAACACGAGTTGATATCCGGGTGATTCAAGAATGAGATATGAAGGTCAGTCATCTCCATAAAATGTAAGTATTCCAGACTAGATTAAATTTAGAAAGACGATGGTACTTTAGCGCAGTTAAATGGTAAAAAGTGCATACTCTGTCCAAGTGGCGTAAAATTTCGTCTGGAGTGGGTGGGTGAGGTCGTTTCCATGTTAACGCAATCTCCATCTTAGTGGCAGTGCAAACCTGTAGTATGAAAGTTCGAGTATTTGACGGCAGAGTATCGTCAAAGATAAAGAGAAGTACCTGTTCTTTAGAGAGGTGTATGTTGAAGATCTCCGATAACACCTCCGAGATATATGTCCATATAGGCTGGATATATATACAGTCCCACCAGAGATGTAAATAAGTATCTAGTTGTCGACATTTGCGCCAGCAATGTGGGTCCGAGTTAGGATAGCAGTGATGTAATCTGGTCGGGGTAAGATTTTGTAGTTAGCTTCAATAATTCGGGCCGATATATTTCCATGAGTAATTCTCGAAAAAATGATTAACCATTCCTCTTCAGGAATCATCCTTGTTAGGTCACGTTCCCAGGCTAACATATGCGCATATTTATTAAACGGTCAAGAGGCCAGAGTTGTATAAAGTTTGGATATAAGACCTCCAAGTACTTTGGGAGTTGTGCAGTATCCTTCAAACAATGAACGAGTATGGGACAATAATCCCCGTGCTTGGATCTGGAGAATGGAATGTCTTAGTTGCATGTAAGAGAGAAATTCCGTATGGGGTAACTGGTGCCTCTCACTGAGATTTGAGAATGAAATGATGGATCCTTGTTGTATGAGGTGAGAGATACATGTAATGCCCCTGGTTTTCCAATTGCGATAGGCAGAGCTGGGTAGGCCTGGAGAGAAGGTAATATTGTGAAATAGAGAAATCTGTAGAAAATAATTGGTCCTTCCCACTAATCTGGATTTCCATTGGTACCACGTGTTTAGGGTGTGGCACGTGCTAGGAGTCAAACATATATTTGATTGCCATGTCTTACCAGGTTGCCAAATTAGGGATGAGAGCGGCATGGAAGCTAACCATTCCTGGTCCAATGTCACCCAAGGTTTGGGATCGTCAACATGATGCCATTCTATGATTGGGCGGAGTTGCGCTGCTGCATAGTACCATTCCAGGTTGGGTAGGCCTAAGCCTCCAGAAGTCTTGTGCTGGTAAAGAATCATTTATGCCACTCTGGGTGGATGATGATGCCAGAGAAATCAAAGTAGTTTCTTTTGCCATTGGGCCAATGTAGCTTTGCTAACAGAAATAGGCAGGGTTTGAAAAAGATAAAGGAATCTAGGAAGTATATTCATTTTAATTGTTGCCAAGCGGCCCAACCACGTGAAAGGAAGAGAATTCCATTTGTCAAGATCTTTATTCACCTTCTGTATGAGGGGGTATAATTAAGCTGGAATAGATCAGATATGTTATTGCTGAGATAAACCCCAAGATATTTAAGTTTAGTATGTGTCCATTTAAAAGCGTGAGAGTTTTGAAGGGAGTGCACCATATCTGACGGACATGAGATGTTTAAAATCTCTGATTTATCCCAATTAATTTTGAAGCCAGAGATGCCACTAAAATATGCTAATTCAGTTTCTATTTCTGGTAGGGACGTGACGGGATTGCTCACAGTAAATATAATGTCATCCGCAAATAATGACATTTTAAATTGATGGGAGTTTAGGGAAAAGCTTTGCACCTGCATATTATTTCGTATATGAATGGCCAGAGGTTCAAGAAAAATGGCAAATAGTAGAGGGGAGAGAGGACATCCCTGTCTTGTGCCCCGTCGTACAGGGAATGGAGTGGTATATCTGTCATTAATTCTGAGACAAGCCAAGGGGGAAAGATAAAGAGCCTGAATCCAATTATGAAAGGAGGTGCCAAAATTCATAAATTGAAGGGTTTGAAATAGAAAAGGCCAATGAACCATGTCAAAGGCCTTTTCCGCGTCTATAGCCACTAGCCAGTAGTAGATGATCCGCCTTCTGTTTAGTGGTGCCTTAAAGAATATTAATAATTTTGCGGACGTTTTCACTAGCCATGCGACCCGGGATGAAGCCTGCCTGGTCCGGGTGGATAATTCGGGCTATGAAACAATTTATCCTGTCAGCTAAAAGTTTTGCTAATAGTTTAAGATCTAAATTTATCAAGGATATGAGATGATACGAAGCACAAAGAGTGGGATCTCCACCAGGTTGAGCTATTATAGTAATACCAGCCTTATTGGAATCAGGATTCAATGTACCTCCCCCTCACAGGAAATTAAAATGACGGAGATATGGAGCCAAAGTTGAGCTGAAGGTTTTATAAAATTTGGCGGGCAAGGCCCCCATCCGGACCTGGGGGCCTTGCCCACTTTAAGATTTTTTATAGCTAGTAGAATTTCTGGGGTTATAATTTCACCATTAAGTAGGTCGCACATCTCTGGGGTGAGCTTAGGCAAATTTGTAGATTGGAGATAGTGCTTGATGTCCGTAGTCTGAATGTGGGAGTCAGCCATGTACAGGGTTTGACAGAATTTAAGAAATTGTTGTGTAATAGCCGTGTTACTGGACTCAACTCGACCCTGCTCATTTTTTATTTTGAGAATATGATTCTGAAAGGTTTGCTTTTTTAATTGGTGGGCTAGGATCCTTCCAGCTCGATTTCCCCCCTCAAAGTGAGTTTGTCTGGTAAGATTTAACACATGAGTAATATGTTCTAACTCTAATCTATGCAGATCTTCCCTAGTTTTAGAGAGTTGGGCAAGCACTTTCTTGGAACCTGTTTGAACATGTGTATGAGTTAAAGACGCAATCTTATCATGGAGTAGGGAACAGGCCGCTTCCTTCTGCTTTTTGAGAAAGGAGGAGTGAGAAATAAAGTGGCCACTAATGAAGGATTTGAAACAGTCCCACACTATAATTGGTGAGGTGACTGAGTTTTCATTGATTTGGAAAAAGTCGCAGATTGTCTGTGTGGAGGTACAGATAAAAGAGAGGTCATGTAGAATAGAGTCATTAAGCCTCCAAAATTTACATCCATGGTCCCCCCTACTATTCCCACCTCTGGTTGTTGAACTGAGTGAAAGAGTGTTTTATCCACCAAAAGATAGTAGATTCTAGAATATGAATCGTGTGCCTTGGAGTAAAACGTGTATGAGAGTGAGTGTGGGAAGGTTGTTCTCCAAGGATCCACCAGGTTATGTTCAATCAGAAGTTCTTTAAGGGCTCTAGTATGGACCATGGCCGTATGAGAATGTCCCCTGGAAGTGTCCATGGTGGGAGAGATAGTAACATTAAAATCACCTCCCAGAATTAAATGTCCAGCAGCATGTTGCAGTAGAGTGTGGTGAATATGCTTAAAGAAAACAGCCTGTTCCCTGTTAGGAGCATACAAGTTAAGGAGAGTAAAGTCAGAATCATACATTGTAATACAAAGCAAAAATTGCGCCCCTGAGGATCCATAATACAATTTTTACATTCAAAAATCAGATGAGAAGCGAATAAAATCCCTGCTCCCGCATATTTAGCATTTTTGTTAGCTGCAGAATAAAACTAGGTATTAAATTTAGATGATTTCATGAGAGATTCATATCTGCGGGTGAGATGCGTCTCCTGTACAAACACTATATCTGAGAGGAGACTGCCATTTCCTTATAGAAAAAGGATCGCTTTTGAGGGGAATTAAAACCCTTAGCGTTTACTGAGAGAATTTTTAAGTTTACCATGGTCACATTGGTAAATAGGTTACTATATTGAGTCTAAATGCATCAACTCTAGGAAAGAAACTACTACTACCACCAATGGTACCCCTTATCAGGTTTATGAAAATCTAAGTCTTAAGGTGTAGCCAGAGATGAAGAGTAGACCTCTGGCTGATTAGAAAATAAGCAAAATGAAAAGGTGGCACAGCAGAAATTGAAACAACAAGATTAGCATGATCCCCAGGAGGACTACAACATCCCTCCTTACCCAAGTAGAACTGCCTGCAAAAACCTCCATGCAGGCTGGCTCCCATCCCAAGGCGGGGGAGACCCCTTGTCACAGGTGAGAGAGTCGTTACTCCACCGACTCCCTCCCAAACCACTGCACATGAGATAGAACAATAAGAATCAAAAAAACTGTGTCTAACACATTATGGAACCACCTGAACTGTTATACTAGAGAATATGTCCAATTAGATATATAATTTCAGTGTCTCTGAGCTTGACCACACCTTAGTCGCTCCCGACGTTAGAGGGAAAGAATCAGATGGGACCTTGACTGGAAGAGGAGCCCCCGGATTGTCAGCGCAGGCGGCTGCTGCGCTTTCCTACCTGCTGCCAGGCCGGGTATAGAGGACGTGTATTATTAGATCCTGACTTTTTCTGCAGGGTCTGTGTGATAGTGAGACCGCTGGCTGACAGGCTAGGTAAGGCCTCATCAGGAATCAGGCATTTATAGGCTATACCTTCCAGAGAGTAAGTGAGCCCAAATGGATGTGTCCATAGATATTTTATATTCTCACTGCACAGGAAGGAAGTGACCTCTCTAAAGGATTGCCTATTTTGCAGGGTTGCAAGGGAAAGGTCTGGGAAGATGTTAATGTTGTGGCCTTCCCAAGCCCATGTGCTCCTCTCTCTTGCTGCTGTTGCTATTTTTTCTTTAGTAGTAAAGTCGATAAAACAAACAATAATGTCCTGTGGTCGATTGGGCTGAGGAGAACGCAGAGCCCAATGCGCACGATCTAATTTTATTTCTGGATGTGCAGAGCCGTCGGTATTGCGCATCTCCTGCAGTACAAACAGGCAAAAGCTTTGTATAAGTGTATGGCAGTCTTCCGGCGCCGTTGCCTCGGGGAAGCCTCTGAATCGGAGATTACTCCGGCATGCTCTATTTTCGAGATCAGCGACTTTTGCATTTAATTGAGCATTGTCTAATTGAATAGCGTCACAGGTGTTTTTATTTACATTGGATTGTTCGGCTTGGCCTTCCAGGCACACATCCAGCTCGTCGACCCGGTGCTCCAGGGACGTAAGATCTTCCATCATTTCTTCAACATGAACTAAAAGCTCCTGTTGGTACACTTTAATATCGGCCCCGAGGCTGGAAAACCAGTCCCGAAATTCAGCCCTAGTCGGATGATCAGATAATTGAGTATCAGGCAATTTAGGGCATTTTTTATGTGACTTGGGGCTCTCGGCGCGCGAACCTCACGGTTGGACATGCCGTCGAGATCTCTATTACCTTGTTTGTGATAAGAAAAGCGCTGAAAGTCTGGGATTTTTTTTCTGTTAGCCATGCCCCAGAGTCAGGTCAATGGCTCTGGTCCTTGTTGAGTGTCGGATGTGTTGATAAGACGCAGATTGCTGTAGATTAGTCGGGAGCTGGCGGGAGCTCAGAAACTAAGCTGCCATCTCAGCGTGTGATATCACGTGCCCCTGTTAGAAAGTTCTTTTTCACTCAATGCACAAGTAAACTCTGGAATTTGTTGCCAGAAGATGTGGTTTGTGCAGTTAGAGTAGCTGTGTTTAAAAAAGAATTGGAGAAGTTCTTGGAGAAGTTCATTACCTGCTATTAATTAAGTTGACTTATAAAATAGCCACTGCTATTACTAGCAACAGTAACATGGAATAGACTTAGTTTTTGGGTACTTGCCAGGTTCTTATGGCCTGGATTGGCCACTGTTGGAAACAGGATGCTGGGCTTGATGGACCCTTGGTCTGACACAGTATGGCATGTTCTTATGTTTATCCGGTACTCGGTGCAGTCTTTCTCCGACACCGAGGATGATGCAATAGATGTCCTGGATGGCGTCGGTGATGGACGGTCACCAGCTCCATGTTGTTCCCGGCAAAGTTTGTCAGTAGATGGAGTTTTAGATACCGGTGACAACTGGGCAGTAGACGATGGAGCAGATTTTAGCTGGAAAAGAGACTCCATTTTATCCAGACGTGCTCTTCTGCCCTTGGGAGTCATTTGGGCACATTCAGGACACCAACGGATGTTGTAACACGAGCCCAGGCATAGCACACACAGAGGGGCATATTTTCAAAGGGGTACGCACGTAAGATACGTGCGTAATCCCCAAAAACCTGCCCCAAGCTCCCCCTGCGCGTGCCGAGGCATAGGTATACGAAGCATAGGCTCAGTGGCGCGTGCAAGCCCTGGGACACGCGTATATCCCAGGGCTTCGAATAAGGGGCTGGCCGGGGGTGTGTCCTGGAGCATGGCGGCGGTCTGTGGGCGGGGCCGGAGGCGTGATGGTGGTCCGGGGGCAGGGCTGATTGCTAGGGGGGGATTTAGTTAGGGCTGGAGGTGGGACCAAAAAAAAAGTTCCCTCCAAGGCCACTCTGATTTCGGAGTGGCCTCGGAGGGAACGGAGGCAGGCTGCTCGGCTCAGCGCACACAAGTTACACAACTGTGCAGCCCCCTGTGCGTGCCGACCCTGGATTTTATAACATGCAAGCGGCAGCGCACATGTTATAAAATCGGACGTAGATTTGTTCGCGCCGGTTTGCGCAAACAAATCTGCGCCCTCGCGTAAGTTTAAAGATTTGCCCCACAGTGTGGGGGTCCGTGATGAATATTGTTCGCGGACAATCTGGGCATTTTCGAAATCCATTCGCCATGTCTGTGGAAAGGGCGCGAAAACGGTCGGTGGCCTGTGGGAACCGAGTGGCAGGCAGAAGCCGCCCAGAGACGTGAGAGAGTACTCACCGAGCGACCGAGGTATACGAGGCATGATGGGAGACACATGATAGAAATTACCTAAGAAATAAACTTCAAAACTTTTCCGTGAGGAAAAAAGGAGTGAGAAAACCTCATAGAGCTCCTAAACCACGAGGCAACTGCAGTGCGGAAAAAAAAAGAGACTATTGCTACAGGGTTTATGGCATGCTGGGCATGCTCAGTGTGCCAGTCAAAAGTTCTAGAAACTTTGACAGAAATGTTTTCTGTGATAGGGCTCCGTCCAGTGACGTTAACCACATGTGAGGACTATCATTCTGCTTGTCCTGGGAGAACATTTATGCTGATGGCATCACCAAAGAACAGTTCCACGATTTATTTAGACATTCTGACGATGAAGAATCAGACTTGGAAGAATGTGAATAAAAGAGAAGGATGCAAACATCAGGGACAGCCATGGGGGAGGGAGGCAAGGATTCATACAGCAGGGACATTTTCTTAACTTGTTAAATGATGTTTCTTATGAGACACTTTATTCTGCTTTTAAAAAATAAATAACAGCAATTTTCTTAAGTTATCAATTTGTTTCTTAGTATGATTTCACCATTTCATAAGCTCCCTAGGTTTTACCCTCGATTTATCAATGGGTGATAGATAAATCTTTAATTTGGGGCCCCAAAAATTGCCCTCGACTTTTCATGAGATCGAGATCGACTTATACATGAGTATACACAGTAAACGTTGAATAAAAAAGTATTTTCTCTTATTAGTTTTAAATGTATTACCTATCAACTTCATTGGGTGTCCCCTGGGCATTGTACTTTTCCAAAGAGTAAACAGCAAATTAACGTTTACTTTTTATATTCCTCTCATTATTTTATAGATGTCTATCATATCTCCCTTCAGCCATCACTTCTCCAAGCTGAAGAGTTCTTACCTCTTTAGCCTTTCTTCATAGGGGAATTGTTCCATCCCTCTTATCATTTTGGCTGCCCTTCTCTGTACCTTTTCTAATTCTGCTATATCTTTTTTGAGATGTGACCAGAATGGCACACAATACTCAAGATGAGTTTGCACCATGGAGTGATACAGAGGCATTATGATATTCTTTGTTTTGTTCTCCATTCATTTTACTTTCAGGAAAAAAAAGATAGAGATGGAAGTACTTGCTGAAGCAATAGAAAAGACGATCCATTAACTAAATCAAACCAATCCAACATTGGCATTTGGTTCCTGGGATAAGATAGTCAATGACATAGCTGTAAACCTCAGTCCTGTCCAGACAAAAACTAGTAACAAAGAAAGGAATAACTCCAAATATAAGAAGCCCTGGTTAAATGATGAATTAAGAAGCACTAGAAAGAAACTTAGAAAATTAGAGAAACAATGGAGGAAATGCCCATCTGTGGAATCCCTAGAAAAATATAAATCCTTCCTTACAAAATATCACTAACCAATAAAGCAAAAAAAAAGATTACTATGCTAAACAAATTCACAGGGTTATATTTCATTCCAAACTGCTCTGTGAGACTGTTAAACATTTAATATGCCACCGCACTCAGATAAAATTAATACGTTGAAAAAACAGTTCACTAACATTCTATTTGCTTTTTTGGCTGCTGCTGCTGCACACTGAGCAGATTTCAACATATTTTTAACAATGACACCTAGATCCTTTTCCTGAGTGGTGACTCCTAATGTATAACCTTGAATTATGTAACTTACTCTTCCCTAAGTGCAACACTTTGCACTTGTCCACATTAAATTTCATTTGTCATTTGCTTGCCCAGTCTCCCAGTTTTGCAAGGTGCTGTTGCACTCTTTCAAAATCCTCTTGTGATTTAACAACTGAATAATTTTGTGTCATCGGCAAATTTGATCACCTCATTTGTTGTTCCCATTTCCAGGTTTTTTATAAATATATTGAAAAGCGTGGTCCCAGAACAGATTCCTGGGGAATTCTATCATTCACATTTTTCCTTTGGGAAAATTTACCATTTAGCCCTACTCTCTGTTTATCTTGTAACCAGTTGGCAATACATAGTAGGACACTGTCCCCTATCCCATGACTTTTTAATTTCCTAAGAAGTCTCTCGTGAGGGACTTTGTTAAATGCTTTCTGGAAATCTAGATACACTATCTGTCTCACCTTTATCCACATGTTTATTTACGCCCTCAAAAAAATGTAGCAAATTTGTGAGGCAGGACTTCCCTTGGCTAAATCCATGTTGGCATTGTCCCATTAAACTATACTTATCTATATGTTCAGCAATTTTGTTCTTTATGGTAGTTTCTACCATTATGCCTGGCACAGTAATCAGACTCATCGGTTTGTAGTTTCCTAGATCAATCCTTCATCCCTTTTTAAAAACTGATGTTACATTGGCAACCCTCCAGTCTTCAGGAACCATAGATGATGATGGGAGTAAAGAGGTGAGGGAGGATATTGTGGGGAGGGAGTGAAAGTGAGGGGATTGTGGAGGGTGAGAGTAAAGGAAGTGAGGGAATTGTGATGAGGGAGTGAAAGAATGAGGGGACTGTGAGGGATAGGAGTAAAGGAGAAGATTGTGGGGGAAGGAATTGATTGTGGGGGTAGGAAAGAGATGAGTGAGGGGATTGTAGTGGGAGGGAGTTAAAAAAGGAGGGGTGGAGGGGTCAGAGGGAAGGAGTAAGGGAATTGTGGAATGGTGGGAAGAAGGAGGTAAGGGGTTTTTAGGAGGTAGGTGTAAAGGAGTTGAGTGAAGATACTGTGGGGAGTAGGAAAGAAAAGAGTGTGTTGGGGAGGGAGTGAATGAGGGTGAGTGAAGGGATTGGGGGAAGAAAGTAAACCTGGGAGGGTGAGGGTGATCAGGTGGCTGGAGTGTAACGAGAAAGTAAGGGGAATAGGGGAAGCGAATGAGGGAGAGTGAGGGGAGTTATTCTTCCTGCAAAGTGTTTTAACTTGATTTTCAAATTAGCATGGAGAATGTACGTAAGAAAATGATAGCTGGTGGCATCACTGGGGGAAGTTTGCTTGCCCTCCCCAACCAAATGACATTACGCTACCTCCACCATGGTTTATATTCCAATCCCACAGGGTTTGCAGACAGAGTTATTCTCTTTGTGTAGTGAATTTTCCACTATTCAGAGTGCCTCTGGTGGCCACAGACAGACCAACCGACTGCCACAAGCATTTTATATAGATAGAGGCATAGGCAAAGAAATGGAAAAGCTGAAGGAAAGAATTGCGTAATACCTTGAACTCAGTAGATTACAGGATTCACAGCAAAATCTTGTCAACCAAAGTTTTTTACCCAGCAGTTTTCTCCTGCTCCTTTTAGCTTCTTGATGAGTTGGGACCTCCCTGCTATGGTGGCATTAGCCTTCATTTCATGCTACCTAGGGGTTTTCCTAATTTTTATTTCCTCACCATTTTCCTGTCAAACCCCAGTTATCATAATGATTGTCTTCATCAGAGAACCACAGACCATGGCTTTCTTAGAACCTGGTATGTCTATAGTCTAAATCCCACGCATAAGAACATGATATGCCATACTGGGTCAGACCAAGGGTCCATCAAGTCCAGAATCCTATGTCTAACAGTGGCCAACCAAGTCACAGGTACCTGGTAAGTACCCAAACATTAAATGAACAGATCTCAAGCTAATAATCCTTATTGATTAATATCAGTTTATTGGCCTCTGCTCTAGGAACTTATCCAAACCTTTTTTAAACCCAGCTACACTAACTGCTGTAACCACATCCTCTGGCAATGAATTCTAGAGTTTAATTATGCGTTGAGTGAAAAATAATTTTCTCTGTTTTGTTTTAAATGAGCTACCTGCTAACGTCATGGCATGCCCTCTAGTCCTTATATTATCCGAAAGAGCAAATAATCGAATCGCATTTACCCGTTCAAGTCCTTTCATGATTTTGTAGACCTCTATCATATCCCATCTCAGTCATCTCTTCTCCAAACTGAACAGCCCTAACCTCCTTAGCCTTTCCTGACAGGGGAGCCATTCCATCCCCTTTATACATAGAAGTCGCTGTTGTGTAATGGTTGAGATTACCACACCCATGGCTGTGAATATTGTCTCCATAGATCCCCAGTCCTGCCAACCTGATAATTCTAAGGGTCCAAGAATCAAGGCAGGTATCCTGAATGGAACTGCCTCCAGGTCATCAGGAAAGTTCTTGCCAAACTTGACTAAACTCTGCTAAAGATACCAGATTAGTAGATTTAGGCTGCAGAACATGTGATCTATGTGGATTTTTGTATTGACTTTGAAACTGTTCTTCACAAAAGACTGGTGAATTAGTTAGCCTGTTTAGGAAGCAAAATTATAAAACTGGATGCAAAATGTTTTAAGCTGCAGGATTCAGAAAGTGGTGGTTAATGCAGTCCACTCTGGTTAAGGGAAGGGATACCTCAAGGATCAGTTCTAGGCCAGAACTCGTCAATATAGTTTTTTGGTAACATTATAGAAGGACTAGAAAAGAAAGTGTGCCTGTTTGCAGATGGAATGAAAATGTGAAAGAGTGAAAACACCAGGCAGGAACAGATAAACAGAGATATGACTTAAAAAAATTGTAAGAATGTCAAGGTTTTAGTGTCTGTGCTTCAATCAAAAAAATGCAAAAAAGTGCAGAAATCCAAAGGCCATATACCATTTGGGAGGAGAAAAACTAGCAGTCACAAAAATGTATGTATTTGCAATTTTTATGTTTATATCTTTTTAATGAAAGCAAGAATCAAACAGAAAGGTATGTAAACACTCTTACCACACACCCACTTTCTAAGAACAACATTGTCCCTTAGCAGAAATATAAACATGTGGGAGGTCATATTCAATAGGCTGGTTAGTGGACAAATTATCTGGCTAAAGTTAGCCATATAACTGTCCCATATATTCAGCAGGCCTAAAGTTATCCGATCAACCTAGCTGGACATACCCGATATTCGGCTAAGTTAGCCAGATAACTCAACCCTTCCTAGAACACCTCCTTTTCATCCAGCTAAATTATAGCCATAAAAGTGGCCAAAAATGGCAAATTTGCCATCTAAATGGATAACTTTTTAATTATTCATCTAAATGTCTTTTGACTATGGACCTCATAGTAAGTACAATTAATTTGAACCAAGAGTGTCATTAACATTCCCCTTGTTCTGTTATCTCATTTACCCTTACCACCCACAATCCCTTCCAACACCTCATCCTTTTCTTTTGCCAAAATCCTAGGTATTGGTAACACTCAAATCAACAATAATAACTATACCTATCCTTCACAACAATAGTCCTATATAGGTCTTATAAATCATTAAGCACATTATTAGAAATAGAATCATTCTATTTTTCTAAAACTATTTTTTGACTTAGCATCTTCGAATTTACATAAACATTTTTCCATAATCATTAAATGATGTAACTCCTTCCTCCATTCTATTCGTGAAGGGGGAGAATTCCCCCCTATTTTAGCAAGATGGATTTCTAGAATAATAGTAAAGCTTTCCTCAGCCACAATTTCTGGGATTTACTAATAGCCTCAAGCATAGTCATATTATCAAATAAAACCATGTCCACCTGTAATCGTAATATACCTGCCAATGTATTCTCAAAGTACTTCAAAACCAAATTCCAAAACCTCTGGATAACTGTACAGAACCAAACCATATGACCTAATGTACCTGTCTCTTCACCACTTTTGAGATATCTGATTGAGTTATTGCCATCCTAAATGCTATTTTCTGAGAGATATAAAAAGCTTACCAACAATTTGTATTGTATTTCCCTTGAATTAGCATTTATAGATATTAATTTAATTCTTCTGAAATAATTTTGTCTGCACTGTCACATTTCTGTTTATTTCATGCTTCCATTTCTGTATTCAATCATTGGCAACCCCTGCATCTTCCTTCTGTATTAATTCAGAATAAAAACTGAAACTGTATGAGTATCGATGTTTTATTAACTATATTTTTGTTATTATTAGAGATATGCTTCATATTTCAACTTCATTTCTGCTTGCCTCTGTTTGTGCAACTGCTCTCCAAGCCAGGATCCAGGGCTTGGATTGAGATTTCTCCAGTACCCAGCCCTCCATTGGACCCTCTCCTCCTCCTCCACCTCATGGCTGTTAACCCCTCCCCCAGCTGGAAGACGTCCCAGAAACTAAACGAATGTGCTTTTAAATCTCCCTTTTGTGCAGGTAACTTCATTTCTGCTTGCTTCTGTTTGTGCAACTGCTCTCCAAGCCAGGATCCAGGGCTTGGATTGAGATTTCTCCAGTATCCAGCCCTCCATTGGACCCTCTCCTCCTCCTCCACCTCGTGGCTGTTAACCCCTCCCCCAGCTGGAAGACATCACAGAAACTAAACGAATCTGCCTTTAAATCTCCCTCTCATACAGGCATCGCGTGCCTGTGTCGTGTGCCTAAGGAGTGCGACAAAGGGGCCAGCCCCTTTGTGCGCCCCTTCGTGCAGCCCCGAAGTGCAGACACAGCTGTTTCCTTAGCTGATTTCACCCTACCCACCACAGCTTTCCATCTCAGTACGCCATCCAAGGAAGATCCTCTATCATCACAGGCATTATCCACCCAAACAATCCAGCGAATCACTCATGCAGACGTCTATGTTCTGAACACCATCCAGTACTAAAGTTAAAGGAGAAAACACACAAAGGATCTTCAAAGGCCTGAGTTGCCCCATCGATCTGCACCAACCACTAACACGCCATATGCCCCAGTTTATGAAGCCACGTCCAACTGATGCCGGGGAGGCGGCCCTAGCACCTTGGTGCCCTAACAGCACCTACTTCTACAACAGAGGCACCTAATGCAAGCTTCACCACCAAACCATCCACACTGACCTTTCACAACAACACCCATCACAATCAAAACAAAGCAGCTCTACAACCTGTGAAAGAACAAGGCAGCTGGAAAAGGATCTCTATAACAGCTCTACAACCTGCGAAAGACTCCACTCCCCCCCAACAATCTCCTCAATTTATGTAATTATCCCACCGGTCTCTAATTTCCCACTCTGAAATTTTACATTACCCAGCCTCTACCACCTTTGGTAGCAAACAACATAAGCTGTATCTTTACCCCATTTGTGCTGCAGTGACTCCCTATCCTTCCTCGCTACAGAACCCCCCTTTCTACATCAAACATGTGTTTATTCACCATACCCAGGCGTCACTGTCCTGCACTACACAAACCCCACTCTACACACCCGCACTCCCCCAACCAACGCAAATCCCTGGTCCCCATCATGATATCCCCACTCACTCAATTCCTGGGCCTAACAACAATAGCTATCACCCTTTTCAACTCGCAATCCATTAAAAAAAAAGGCCACATACTATTTGACCTGCTTACTGAAACCAACCCCGACATATGTGCAGTCACGGAGACATGTGAAAAGATATCCGGTAGGTGTCGTTCTTCCCATGTGATTAGAGTTAAAAGATGAATCAAATTTTTCTTTGTATGTGAGATTTTATTTTTATAGGTATCAAGATAACTGCTCTGCCAGATGTGTGTGTGTGTGTGTGTGTGTAAAGTGTTTTGTCAATAAATAAATTAATGATTGAAGTGTAAATTAAAATATTTTTATTAGCTTTCAAGTTACTTCTACAGTAAGAAAGTTTGTTTTACTATAGCAGTAGGAGTAGCCCCCACCCTCAGGAATTTACTCCTCTCTGAAGAAAAAAAATCCTGAGTTGGAAAGTTGCTTTATTCTGGTGAGAATTAAAATGCAATCATTTGGTTATTTTAAGTATGAAGAGCTACACAAAATCATTCTGAAGAAGGGAGTAGAGCCTTTGTTACCCTATCCAGCAACAAGTTGTTTTGATTAATTTCATATTACAAAGCACTGATATAAACTATTCTTCAGAAATCTTAATAGATTCACACAAGTTTTAAGGATTTTAAAAATGAGTTGAAGGAGCTCTCCTTTTGGAAGAGTTTTTGTCTGCTTGAACAGACGAGAAGCTTGGGACGTGAAGACTCAGACGAGAGGCTTGAGCACGAAGACTCAGGATCAAGGTTCAGGAACAAAGTCTAGTACTGGGTTGAGGTTGTGATGCAGTGCACCCTACACAGCCCACCACAAGGCAGATGCACGGGACTGGTCATGGACCATGCTTGAGTGTGAAGCAGACTCCAGACGAATACATGGAAGATGAAACTGGAACATGGCGAAGATTCAGTAGAAGCCTGCGCCGAGACGCGCCCTACACAGCCACCTATGGCTGGTCATGGACCATGCTGGAACGGAGCAGGTTCAGTCAGAGTCTTAGGCATGGATGGAGCAGCCACAAGAACATCTGAAGGCCGAGACAAGATTCAGGATAGGGGACCAAGATGAGACTTGGCTTCAGGCATAAAACAGGGGACCAAGATGAGACTTGGCTTCAGGCATGAGAAAAGGGGCCAAGTCGAGACTTGGCTTCAGGCGAGGATGACCCTCTGGAAGCTTGCGCTGCAGACGAGAAGACAGGCTCATGCCACGAGGTGATGAAATATGACATGGCACGCCAGAATAAAGAGCAATGAGGAACCACTGGTCCAGGAAGCAGAAGCAGAGACGAGGCATCAGGAAGGAACATCAGGAAGACCACGAAACATCAGGAGATGACGAGGGATATCCAGGAGAAACCAGGAACATGAAGAACAACAAGGGATCCCACGAAGAACAGGAAATACCAGCAGGAGTGAAGACGAGAAGTCCTGGAGAGGACCTACCTTCAGTCTTCAGTGAATCTCCTAAGTTCCAGCGGCCGGGTTCCTACGGGCTCCTCCTGGGGGAACCACGAGCTTCCAGGGCAAAGTCTTCAGTCTACTACCGTATCTTCAAGCCTTTCCCTCTGACGGAAGGGGCCAGAGAGGGTTAATTCTCTCTTTGATAGCATTAACCTTACCTCGGACTAAGGGTCCACCTCCTGGTTTGTAACATTAAATTCACTTTCTGTAAAAATCAACTCATTTCTCCACAACTTTAATTCCTCATCAGTCTGTTTATAACTTTCAAACAGAAAAAACAATTCATTTAAACCAGTTCTCCCCACTGTTTCTACTTGCCTTTGAGAATTACTTTGAGCTTTACATAACTCCCGATTCCTCTTATCTTCCAACAAAGTTAACTCTCCAGCTCCCATTGTCCTTTCCAGTTCTGAAACTTCCATGGCAATTGTAAATTGAGACTGATCTGTGATCCCTAGAGCGGATCCCCACTCACTGCGATGCATTACACCGTGGCAGCAATCAGACAGACACATAAAACCAGATTCCAAACAATGCTTTCCAAAATCTTTCCCTTTTTATGCTCCTCTAAGTAATCTCAGAGCCCTGCAATCAAGGCAAGGACTTAAAACAAAGGACTAAATGTTGCTCTCTTGAACCTCTTTGCATTGTTTTCCAGTACAAATTTATTAACAAAGATACAGGCAAACAAACCAGAATCACTCCTAATAAACTTTCATTAAGTATACTAGAAAGAATCTAAAAATGAGTGAGCATCCCCACGGCAAATCAAAATAAATAGTGCACTTTTATCTACAGTTGGCCAAAGAAAATCTTTTACTTGCAAACAACAAAAATTATACTTACATACAGATCTATCTTTCGCTTACCGCAGTGGTGCAAGCACTCTCTCTCACTTCTGTCTCCAGGTATCACTTCTCAATAGTCAGCATCCAGAATTCTTTATCTGGGTAACTTCCTTTGGACAAAAGCCAATTGCTGTCCGAGTACGAGTATTAGGTCTGAGCCTGTCCAGCAGATTCAGACACAAGAATGCACAATGCTCGATGGCCACAGCCAGCCACCGCTGGGTCCCTTCATGGTTGCCAAAATGTTATGCACCAAACAAGCTTATGGCACTTCTCCATGGTCACAAGAATACTATACTTAGATTTTGTAGAAAGTATAATTTTTTATTGAGCAATATAAGTATTCTTGGAAACTGCTGGCTGCCAGTTCTCTGACAAACTGACCAACCTGTATCTCGTCTGTATACATGAACTGATCCTTCTTTTATAGGTAAAATACAATACAATACTAGGTCAGAAATTCTTAAGTTGTGTGTCCACCTGGAGAATCATTTATATAGGTTGTCATGTCAACAGCATGATAAAGTATCCCTAAATTACCCTGACCAGATCTCCAAGTTGGGACCAATTTACCATCAATCTTTATATAATCCTTTGTTCTGTTAAAATCTTGTTGCTCATGAAAATCTTCATATCTTAAATTGTGTTTACAGATGCCCCTGTAATCGACATTCTAGCCTGAGGTTCTGACCATTGCCTACTAGAGATGTGCAGGCAAAAGGTTTTCGTTGCGTACGCGATACGTATTCGTGGGGGGTCAATTCCGTTCAAATGAATTAAATTGCCAACTTTGCGAACATAAGAACATGAGATTTGCCATACTGGGTCAGACCAAGGGTCCATCAAGCCCAGTATCCTGTCTCCAACAGTGACCAATCCAAGTCACAAGTACCTGGCAAGTACCCAAACATTAAATAGATCCCATGCTACTAATGCCAGCAACAAGCAGTGGCTATTCCCTATTGATTAATAGCAGTTTATGGACTTCTCCAGGAACATATCAAAATCATTTTTAAACCCAGCTACACTAGCTACGCCAACTACATCCTCTTGCAACGAATTCCAGAGATTTTGCATTGCTAACTTCATGGAGTGCCCCCTAGTCCTTGTATTATTCAAAACAGTAAATAACCGATTCACATTTAATCATCCAAGTTCTTTCATGATTTTGTAGACCTCTATCATATCTCCTCTCAGCCTTCTGTTCTGCAAGCTGAAGAGCCCTAACTTCTTTAGCCTTTCATCATAGAGGAGACATTCTATTCCCCTTATCATTTTTGTCATCCTTCTCTGCACTTTCTTCAGTGTAACTATATCTTTTTTGAGATGCAGCAACCAGAATTGTACACAGTATTCAAGGTGTGGTCTAACAATTGAGCGATACAGAGGCATTAAGTTACCCTCCATTTTATTTGCTATTCTGTTCCTAATAATTCCTATCATTCTGTTTGCTTTTTTCACTGCCAAAGCACACTGAGCTGATGATTTCAATATGTAAACACGCTTGGGCACCAAACTATCTCGGCCACTGTCACGTGTAGCCAGATGGTAAGGCAATTGGGGTTTCCGCTTTTAATATGGAGATAGTTTTCGCACCCAGAGTATCTTCACCAGAAAATAAATCAAAATAGGAAAATTATTTCAGAGGCACTTTTATAATTAAATTAAAGGATTTTATTTTGCTAGCAAATGGATAATTTTCTAGGTTCTTCACCTCTAGATACAAGTGTAATTGAACAAACAAACCTTTCAATAATGTCAATAATTTGAAAGAGAAATAATTTACTTCTGGTGCACAAAAAACAATTTTTCATATGTGACTCTCTAATTCTTAACACAATTTGGAATAGAAACTGGTTCCTGTACAAAGATTACTTCTTAATGAGAACAAATGTTGAATTTCAAATTTAATTCAAGAAATCTAATTCTTGGTGTTACCTTGTTATTACAAGCTCTTTAGGAAATTCTGGAAATCTCCAGGTAAGTTTTAACAACTTTTATCTTTAACCTGTTTTAACTTATTGACTTTGCCCTCTTGATGTCCATATGCGTTGCACTAGTGCAATTTACAAAATTATGTTACAGTTCGTTGGTGCGTACTTATCTTTGATTGCTGGGTAATAATTTTTTAGAATGCTGCTTGTGAACACTAGGTAGAGAGTGCTGACCCAGGAATGATGTGAAACTTTCATGGCTTGTGATCAAGGAATTGCTCACGCTGCTCGATGGCGCAGACTGGACCTGATCTACCACTCTTGACCACAAAGTATTAGGATACAGTGGTTCACCTACTACACTATCTCAAATCAAATCAGTAATAAAGACTGACTGACTCACACTGCAAATCTTCCGCAGTCTATAATGTTGCTAGCGTGTGTGTATAAATGACATTTGAGTTCTTGCTAATAGAAATCAAAAAATAATTATTTCAACCCTGTCTAAGGATGCATGATTTGAGAGAACTCACAAAGTAAAGAAAACATTTAATCACTCTCTCACATTCCACACTTATTTGCTAATAAAGACGAACAAGTTGTAGGACTTCTATATTCCAAGTTATATCAAAGATTGTTTTCCTCTAAGGAAGCCACACAGAGATACCTTTATTTACAGGTCATAAGAACATAAGAAATTGCCATGCTGGGTCAGACCAAGGGTCCATCAAGCCCAGCATCCTGTTTCCAACAGAGGCCAAAACCAGGCCACAAGAACCTGGCAATTACCCAAACACTAAGAAGAACCCATGCTACTGAAGCAATTAATAGCAGTGGCTATTCCCTAAGTATAATTGATTAATAGCCATTAATGGACTTCTCCTCCAAGAACTTATCCAAACCTTTTTTGAACTCAGCTACACTAACTGCACTAACCACATCCTCTGGCAATAAATTCCAGAGCTTTGTGAGTTGAGTGAAAAATAATTTTCTCCGATTAGTCTTAAATGTGCTACTTGCTAACTTCATGAAATGCCCCCTAGTCCTTCTATTATTCGAAAGTGTAAATAACAGAGTCACATCTACTCATTCAAGACCTCTCATGATCTTAAAGACCTCTATCATATCCCCCCTCAGCCATCTCTTCTCCAAGCTGAACAGCCCTAACCTCTTCAGCCTTTCCTCATAGGGGAGCTGTTCCATCCCCTTTATCATTTTGGTTGCCCTTCTCTGTACCTTCTCCATCGCAACTATATCTTTTTTGAGATGTGGCGACCAGAATTTTACACAGTATTCAAGGTGCGGTCTCACCATGGAGCAATACAGAGGCATTATGACATTTTCCGTTCTATTAACCATTCCCTTCCTAATAATTCCTAACATTCTATTTGCTTTTTTGACTGCTGTAGCACACTGAACCGACAATTTTAAAGTATTATCCACTATGATGCCTAGATCTTTTTCCTGAGTGGTAGCTCCTAATATGGAACCTAACATCGTGTAACTACAGCAAGGGTTATTTTTCCCTATATGCAACACCTTGCACTTGTCCACATTAAATTTCATCTGCCATTTGGATGCCCAATCTTCCAGACTTGCAAGGTCCTTCTATAATGTATCACAGTCTGCTTGTGATTTAACTACTCTGAATAATTTGATTAAACTCTGTAGCACTTTTATCTTCAGGTGGAGTTTACACAATCTGAAATCTGTGGGATTTAATGAAAAATTTTCTTTCTGAAGCAGTATGTACTTAATTAAATCAACTCAGAATCTGATCATCAATCATCAAATTTCCTCACATCCACTTTTCTATCAAATAGGCCGATACAGTACAGTGCGCTCCAATGGAGCGCACTGTTAGCCTGCTCTTGGACGCGTGTTTTCCCTTACCCCTTATTCAGTAAGGGGAGGAAAACGTGCGTCCAACCCGCGGCACCTAATAGCGCCCTCAACATGCAAATGCATGTTGATGGCCCTATTAGGTATGTGCGCGGGATATAGAAAGTAAAATGTGCAGCCAAGCCGCACATTTTACTTTCAGAAATTAGCGCCGACCCAAAGGTAGGCGCTAATTTCTTCCGGCACCGAGAAAGTGCACAGAAAAGCAGTAAAAACTGCTTTTCTGTGCACCCTCCGACTTAATATCATGGCAATATTAAGTCGGAGGTCCCGAAGAGTAAAAAAAGTTTAAAAAAAAAAAATTTGAATTCGGCCCGTGGCTGTCGGGCCGAAAACCAGACGCTCAATTTTGCTGGCGTCCGGTTGCCGAGCCCATGGCTTCTTAAATCTTTCTGTGCTTTGCCTCAACTTGGTGTTGCTCTGCAGACTGATAACTCAGCTGTCTTGCATAGACCCTGGGGTCTGGGGTGGGTTAGCATTACCATGGCATTGTACCCGTGGCTGTCAGCGGGCTTGAGAACCGACGACAGCAAATTTGAGCGTCGGCTGTCAAACCTGCTGACAGCCGCCGCTCCGGGCTAAAAGGAGGCGCTATGGATGCGCTAGTGTCCCTAGCGTCTCCTTTTGCCCGATTCTACTACACCACCTCATTTGCATACTGTATCGCGTGCGCCGGGAGAGCGGGCGTTCGTCCACTCTCCCGCATTTTTACTGAATCGGCCTGAAAATTAGCAAAAATACTGCGGACCACTTATAGAAAGTTAGCTTTAATTTTAACTAATTTCTTACCTCAGAAAAGGATTAGAATTACAATAAGCACCACTTTCACACACTGTCACAAACAGCTTTCCCTGCCTGCATCTTCTAACACACAGCTTTCTCTGTAGTTTCCATGTGCTTTCTCTGCAGCCTCCAGGCACACCGATCTGCCTCAGTCTGCATGGCTCCCCTGCCTCAAGCTCCATGTGCATTCTGAAAAATCCTCAGAAGAGATCCTTACTCCTCTGAAGTCTCTTCAAGAAATAGTTCTCATCTACTTTAAAAGACCTTCTTTTCCACCAAGAAACCATTTAAAAACACCTTGACTAAGGAACACAGCTTTCAAAGAATTTTTAGTATGTTCAAAACATTCTTTTAAGGCAAATTACTTCTTAAATCTTTCTGTGCTTTGCCTCAACTTGGTGTTGCTATGCAGACTGATAACCCAGCTGTCTTGCATAGACCCTGGGATCTGGGGTGGGCTAGCATTACTATGGCATTACCATGGCATTGTCTACGGGATGGCAAAGAATTGTTTTTTTTCTCTGACTCTGAGAGCTGCATGGAACTTGTTTTTACAACTTTTTAGATTGCCCATTAAAATGAATGGGAAAAGGAAACCAATAAAAGACTCCACTTGCACAGTTCAAAATCATGCCAAATGTTCATTGTTGTTCTAAATGAATGTAACAGTATTTGTGTCTTTTCATGACCATAATGGGTAATTTAACATTTTTACAGCTAATTATATTTTTAACTTATACAATAAACATTTTTTCCCCAAACCAAGGGTTAAATCCATATTTATATGATCTTACCTGGCGACCACCACCACCAAACCCGTTTCTGACAGGTTTTTATTAACTTTTAAACTTTAATTTTCCTACAGGCGCTGTGTGGGTAGCATCTTGCTGACATCACTGCCGCAAGTCTGTGAGGACCCCTTGGCCTGCACTGTAATCATGCTGGGGCTTTGATTACAGCCCTGACACTGTCTGCTGGCTTAAGCTGGCGGCAGCAGCATTCCCTGTGCTGCTGCTGCAGTGTGGCACCAAGTACACTGAGTGGCATTTATCTATTTTAATGTAATCATCAAGGCACTTCTGGGCTTTCTCTGGCTGCTAGGAACTCCCCAGGCCCCCGTGGTCTCTGCAAGAATTGGGCAGGTATTTATTTTAAATTTTATTTTCCTGATTTACAAATATAATATCAAATATGATGCCCAGATCTTTTTCCTGGGTGGTAACTCGTAAAATAGAACCCAACATTGTGTAACTACAGCATGGAAATTAGCTGGTTAAACTGGTGATTTTAAATTTAAATTCAGCCCCTAGCCCCCACTGAGCAGCTAAATTTAACTATGTAAATTCACAAGGTGACTACATTTGTTGAGATTGCGGAGGTCTAGGATGGGGCGGAGACCACGCAATTTTTTTGGAACCAGAAAATAACATGAGTAGAACCCTCTGCCCCTCTGTGTCAGGGGGATGGCTTCTACAGCCCTGGTTTGCAGAAGGGTGGAAAGTTCTGACTCTAGAAGCAATGTGTGGTCTTTTCTGGCCTACAGTGGATTGGGTGGAGAGTCTGGGGGTACTGTGAGGAAGTTTAAATGGTATCACTGGGCTATGATGGATATTACCCACTGATCTGTTGTTATGAGGCACCAATTGTGTTTGAAGTGGTGCAGATGGCCTCTTACAGATATTTCTGGGTTTGGGTTCATTGAGGAGTGGCCACTGTTCTCTGGAAACACATCAAAATCCAGAGGCTGGACCAGCTTTTGGGGCTGATTGTGCTCTGGGTGCTTTGGGCTGGCGTGTATGTCCCCTTTGAGGGGCTCTGGCTGGTCTTGCTCAAGATGCAGGAGGATAGTATTTGTGTGAGTGGTAGAATGGTCTTCTGAGGTCCCTTCTCATGCTTTTGCGGGATGAGGAGGGAGCGTCCATAGAGACTGTAGACAATTGTCGTAGTGTCTCGTGGTGATCTTTCAACTGAGCCACTGCGTCCTGTATTTTATCTCCGAAGAGATTGTCTCCAGTGCACAGGAGCTCAGCAAGCTTATCTTGGACCTCAGGTCTTAAATCAGAAGCTTTCAGCCAAGCCCATCTTCTAGCACTGATTCCTCTTGCCGATAACTGGGAAGCAGTCTCAAAGGAGTAATATGCCACCCTTACCTCATGCTTCCCTGCCTCAAACCCCTTCTGAATGATGGCAGTCAGGCTTTCTTGCCGCTATTGAGACAAGGAGTCCGCAAAATCTTGGACTTGCTTCCATAGATTTCTTTGATACAGGAGACCAATATGGAGCCTTGGAAGATTTTTTGACCCAGTCCATCCAGGAACTTCTGGTCTTTACCAGGGGAAGCTGAGGAATGCGGACGCAATCGCTTGGCCTTCTTCTGTGCGGATTCCACCACAACCGATTGATGAGGCAATTGTGGTTTCTGAAAACCTGGGGCATGTTGCACTAGGTATGTTGCATCTGTTTTCCTGTTGACTGGTGGAACAGGGCCAGGATGCTCCCATAGGAGGTGTAGGAGATTCAACAGGACTTCATGCACTGGAATGGCCATAATTTCCTTGGGGGCATCAACAAATGCAGAACCTCCAAGGTCTTGAGACGGGTGTCCTCTTCTGTCACCAGGTTGAAGGGAATGGTTTCAGACATTTCCTTGATAAAGTTGGTGAAGGAAAGGTCTTCGGGAGGAGAAGACTCTGAGAGCAAGTCCTCTGATGTAGAGGTATCTGTGTCCACTTCCTCCCATGGGTCATAGGGAGTTCCTGAAAGAGGGAGAATTCCAGAGTGCACAGGCATCGATGGAGGCTTCGATGGAATTGATGGTATCGAGGGGAACAGAGGACATTTAGGCCCAGAGAGCCCCGATGGACCTGGAAGCGGTTCCGGCATCGATAGACCTGGAGCTGGAGTCGGACTAGAAGTTGTGTCATCGTCCTCCGAGGAGCCCAGAATCGGTATCAGGAGCTACGGAGGTCTCAATGGCCGACTCGGTGCTGATGGAACGGGCTGAGTCGGGAAAGCACCGATGAGGGTATTAAGTCGGTCCAGCAACGGTGCAAACAAACATCGATGGTTCCAGGATCAGTGCCGGTATGGGGGCTGGCATCGATGGCGGTTGCAAGTTTCAGAAGGCATCGAGGACTGCCTGGTGGACAAGGATGTCCAGTTCTTCCCTGAAAGCTGGTGTGGATAGCACAGCTACAGGGGGAGGCAGGCTAGTTGTTACTGGCCCTTCCACAGGAATTTGTGTAGGTTCAGTACCTGGTTCCGATGTCAGTGGGGAATGCCTAGGGGTCTCGGCTGCAGAGGAGGATGGGGGCTCCTCTCCCCGGGCCCTCTTCAAAAGTGGCTCGATGACCATCGATGCCGCTTCGATGTTGGTGCGGCACCGGGTGTGGAATCGTGTCAGTGGTGATGTTTCCCTCGGTGCTCGGTCCAGTTTTTCCCCGGCACCAAGGATGACTCTACTGATGACCTGGATGGCATCTGTGATGGACGTCACATGGAGGGAGCACTGGATGGCCATGCTCCTACCATGTGACAGGGGCCGGCCAATGGCACGGATACCCTGTCACATGGTAAGGGCAAAGGGCCATCGGCGCCATTTTGATTAGTGGCAGCCGATGGCCCGGGAGCGGGAGATCGCTCCCGGGACCCCCATTGGACCACCAGGTACCTGTAAAATGTTTTGGGGGGGGGGGGGGTCATGCTAAGGGATTAGTTTTAAAGGGTCAGGGTGGGTTTAGGGGTTATTTTTGTGTGCCGTTTTTCCTGCTCTCCCCCAAAACGATATGAGAACCCCCACGAACAATATCATGGGGTTTTCCTATCGTTTTGGGGGAGCCCCCGATTTCTGACTATTTTGAAAATATTGTACGCTATTTTCAAGCGTCCGAAGCCCGATTCACATCCCTATTACATTTTTCCAAATTGTTCTGCTGTTATTTTTGGCAATCCTACTGAGATATCGTATCCTTAGTACATCATCCGGGCCTGCTGTACACAAAGATTCATAGAAGATATGGAACATAGATGCAATCCCTTTATTAGAATTTACCACCCCTCCTTTCTCATCTCTCAGCGCTGCAATGTAATTCTGTCCAAACCAAGTTCTTGTTAAATTAGTCAAAAATCTGCCTGTTTTATTCCCAAAATACAAAAGCTTGCTTTTATTATAAAGTAGATTATTTTTTACCCTTTGGTGGAGAAAAGTATTCAAAGCAGCTTGAGCCACTACAAAATCAGCCTTAATACTCAGAATAGGAGTAGATTCATACCTCCTTTGGGTTGCCTTTTGTCATGCTTCCAACCCCAGGATTCCATTGGACAATTTTTTTTTTTTCATGCTCACATATGAAATTGTGTCTCCACGCAAAACAACCTTGGTGGTCTCCCATAAAAGGAGTGAGGATCATTGATGCTCTTTATTGTGCTCATCAGACTCTTCCCACTTCTTAAGCAGATATTCCCTAAAGTTCTGGTCTTTGTAGCGGTATCTAGGAAACCGCCAGCAGCCTTGAATACCTGATGTCGAAAGACCTCCATGTCCACCTATATTGGAGCATGATCTGAAATTTCAAGAGGTCCAATGTCTGACTTTGTAACCCTGCCAAAATCCTCCCTTTGCAATAATAAGTAGTCTATCGTAGATTGTGTGTCATGTGCTCTTGAGACATGCGTGTATTCTTTTTCAGAAAGGTGTAAAATCCTCCACATGGCTATCAACCCCAGGCTGTTACATAGATATGGTATTCCTTTATTTGTTCCTGTATCTCTACTCGATACCTATCCAGTGCTGCGTCTGTGACACAATTAAGGCCGGACTTTAAAAGTCCTGTGCATGTAAAAACCGGGGATTATGTGCGTGGCTGGGCCTTGCATATGTTGCGCGCATTTTAAAACAGGCCCAGCCACGTGCATAAACTCCAACACTCGCACAAGTGCTGTGCCTCTCCGCAGGGTGGGCCGTAGTCTGGGTGGAGAGGGGTGGGGCAGGCCAGAACAGCGCCATTCTATGCTGTCCCGGGAAAGTGCGCACCGGCAGTTACTTCTGCTCCAGAGGAGCAGTAAGTAATAAAACAAAAGAATTAGTAGATAGAAAGGCTTTCGGGGGTGGGGAGGAGAGGAGAGGGGAAGAGGAAGGAAGTTTAGGTAGGGGGTAGGGAAGTTCCCTCCAAGTCCACGCCTTAATTGGAGCAGACTGAGAAGGAATTGGGGGAGGTCGGATTACACTGCCATGCATAATTTACTAAAATTCACCCCTCTGCACACACCGCCTGCACATCTGCTCACAGCCAATGGATTTTATAACATGCGTGTGCTGGCATACGCATGTTATAAAATCGGTGCATCCATGTGTGCGTACTAGGAACCAATAATAAAGGTTCATGTGTATGGTAAGCTAACAGCCGCATTATTTTAGCAAAGAAAGTATGATCTTATACGTTGAGTGCATACACTTTGCAAATGATGACTGGCTTATGATAAAACATCCCAAAGATCAATAACAACCTGCCCTCAGTATCATCTATTACTTTAGAAAACTGAAAGCGAATCTGCTTACCTATAAAGATATCCACTCCCACTTTATTAGAAACAGATTGAGAAGAAAACATTTGCCCCACCCATTGTTTACACAACCTTTGATGTTCAGCCTTATCTTAAATGGGTTTCTTATATCACAACAATAAGCACTTTTAACCTTTGTGGTGCCTGTAAAATCTTATACCTTTTGATGACAGAGCCATTCCCAGGCACATATCTAAGTACTTATAAAGATGCCATATCTAAGTACTAATAAAGATGCCATTGATTATTTTGTCAGTTGTGCTTAGTTTCCAAAAATGTGTACACCTTCCAGGATTGGGTTCCCCAGCTAAACCCAATGCTGCATATACCAAGTGTATTCCAGCTAGTGTTATTTTTCCACACGCTCTCCATAAAATAGCGTGTATACCTTCCATGTCTTCTGAGCTTACTCTTAAATTTATCCCCTATCCCTTCCCATCCCCTCCTTCTCCCCACCTTCATCCAACCTCCCCCTCAACACCACCCTCCCATCCCCAATAGCAGTAATCTCTTTCCCATTTGCCATACCATGGGCAACAGAGTCTGTATAGATGTGAGGGAACGCCATTCTCCACTGTTATAAATCATGAGGATCTCAAGACAGCACTTTGTCATTAAACAGAAACAACACAACTGAGAAACCAACACAACTGAGGAACCAACACAACTGAGGAACCAACACATCAGTGAAACAGACATATAAACTATACCTTTAAAAAATGCATTCACTTCCTGGTCGAATGCCCAATAAGGTCATTAAACAAAATATATTCCCCACAAGGCAAAAATTGCAGTTCTGAAAAACCGTTGACGGAACAACTCCATTTCCATGTGCACACTGCCCTGCCGCCGTGTGGATCAACATAGGGCAGTTCCCATATTGCTGGCCATCTGGTGCTCTTACAGGCCGATTCAGTAAAAGTAATTTCTGAAAGTAAAACGTGCGGCTTGGCTGCACGTTTTACTTTCTGTATCGTGCGGGAATAACTATTAGGGCCATCAACATGCATTTGCATGTTGCGGGTGCTATTAGTTTCGGGGGTGGGGGGGTGGGGGTTGGCTGTGCGTTTTCGACACACTATTACCCCTTACTGTATAAGGGGTAAAGCTAGCGCGATAAAAACGCGCGTCCAAACCCGGGCTAACAGTGCGCTCCGGTGTGTACTGTATCGGCCCGTTAGTTAGGATCTCGCCAACAGAGGAACAAACTTCATCAATGAAACTATGACATTTTGTCTTTTGTAGCATAATCACATTATAACATAGAAACATAGAAATGACGGCAGAAGAAGACTAAACAGCCCATCCAGTCTGCCCAGCAAGCTTTCGCACTTTTTTTTTCTTTCACATACTTATCTGTTTCTCTTGGCTCTTAGTAACCTTTTTTATTCTATTTCCCTTCCACCCCTGCCATTAATGTAGAGAGCAGTGTAGGAACTGCTTCTAAGTGAAATAGCTTAATTAGTTAGGGGTATTAACCACCGCAATAAGCAAGCTACACCCATGCTTATCTGTTTATCCAGACTATGTAATTCAGTCCTTGTTGGTTGTTGCCTGAATATAGATCCACCTTTCTTCATTTCCCCCTGCCGTTGAAGCAGAGAGCCATGCTGGCTTTGCATTGAAAGTGAAGTATCAGTCTTGCTCCCCTGCCGTTGAAGCAGAAGGCTATGCTGGATATGCGTGAAGTGTCAGACTTTCTCCCCTGCCGTTGAAGCAGAAAGTGAAGTATCAGGCTTATTTGGTTTGGGGTAGTAACCACCGTAACAAGCAAGATACTCCCTGCTTTTTTATGAATGCAAATCCTTTTTTCCACATTTCCTCATTGCCGCTGAAGCTTAGAGCAATGTTGGAGTCGCATTAACCGTGTGTACGTTTATTGAATAAGGGTATTATCACCAGGTAGTAGCCGTTGTTCCCATGAGCCACCCACTCTTCATTCACGTCCTCTAGACTTTATGGATCCACAGTGTTTATCCCACGCCCCTTTGAAGACCTTTACAGTTTTGGTCTTCACCACTTCCTCCGGAAGGTCATTCCAGGCATCCATCACCCTCTCCGTGAAGAAATACTTCCTGACACTGGTTCTGAGTCTTCCTCCCTGGAGTTTTAAATCGTGACCCCTGGTTCTGCTGATTTTTTTCCAACAGAAAAGGTTTGTCATTATCTTTGGATCATTAAAACCTTTCAAGTATCTGAAAGTCTGTATAACATGAAACACAGCTGCTTTTCTGCCAAATCAAAACTCCAACAATTCCTCATGCTCTTCAGGTTGTTGGCAATCCTTCTGCTGCAACCAGCCCTAAAGTCTTGACAAACTAATTTGCAACTTCAACCGAATGATAAATCATTGTTTTATTTGCTGCATGTCACATAAAGCTTGGCTGGATATAGAACTGAGAAATGAATCTTTAGCTTAACCAGCTTCTCACACACCATGGAAAATGCTTTTCTCTGCGCCACTACACCTGACGAAAACTCTTGAAAGATCAAGATTTTGGATTCTTTGTAGGCAATGTCTCAATTTTTTCTGTAGGCTTGGAGTATTTCTTGTTTATATGCAGAGTTTAAATACTTGGCTAACATCAAACATGGATTATTTTTTTAAGCCGTTTGAAACCCCCCCCCCCCCCTTTCCACTCTCACTGTGCCATGTTGTTTTGACAAGGAGAAGGCCCGGGGAAGCCATGTCTCCAAAATATGTGCCAAATCTCTGTCTTTAATTGTCTCCAGGAAGCCAATAAATCTCAAGTTACTTCGCCGAGATCTATTCGAGGTCTTTCAGCTTCTCCTAATGCTTCTTAGCAAGAGATTTCCATGTGATCACCTCTGATTCGAGTTATATCACACACTCATCTAGGCCTGCCACATTGATTCCAACTCCTGCATGTGCTTACTCAATTCCAAAAGTAAAGCATATGCTTCAAACCACATGTCTATTTTTACAAATTTAGGCCTGGATTCTCTAATACCACCGGGCTCTTTGAATCGGGCGGGGGGGGGGCGAAGCGGGGGGCGATTGCACCTCTGCGGTGGTGCTATTGGGTGCGAAATTGGCAGCGAAAAGGGTTCTTACCTTTTCGCTGTCCATGATGTCTTCGCGGCGTCTGCCCCGGTGCCACCCCGACTCCTCCTGTTCCAGTCTTGACGCCATCCCGACTCTACCCCCATTTAGTGATCGCGTGCGATCGCTTTGGAAAATGACCCCCTTAGCTTCAAGTGCCAACAACACTGCATTAGCCACCTCGTTAATGCTCATTTCAGCTGCCGTAGGAGATGGCGAATTATTCACTGCGTCCATTTTTCCATCACTGTTTTTGCTCTGTCTTTGTCTTTTCGCACTGATTTTGAAACCATGTGCTTATATTTCAGCGTCAGTGATCACTCCTATGTTCCCAAATACTTTGTACAGTTGTCAGATCATCCTACCCATTCATAAATATCCAAATTGAGTGGGGTCTCAAAGCTAGTAAGGAACATGTCCATACCCTCTCATCACATCATGTGAATCCACCTCTAGAGGTTTAAATGACAAGATTGATTGGATTTTTTGTATTTAAAATCTTTTGAAAGGATTTTTCTGGTTTTGTTCTTTCCCCTATTCTGTTTGGTTATGTGGATTGGCTGTCTTTTGGGTATGCAGATAATACAAGCCTTGATTGTGTATATAAGTGACACGTGTTCATTTGAAAGAAGATGGAACTTTAGAGTTACAGATGTTCGTTCATTCTGAACTTGTGTTGATATTTGGTAAGTTCCTTTTTTTCTTTTTGCTTTTGATTGTTTATATTTTGTATTTTTGATTAAGAGATGTTTCTTATGATTATTACTTTATGTTTTGTAGATTATGCACTGGTAAAGGTGACCAACCATGGTTTATACTTTCTACAAAGAATGTGCTAGAAAGTTTTTCATACATTGGATGGAGAGAGTGTTCATTATTCCTGGAAATGATGCAATATATTTTTTTTGGTGTATAATAAGGGTGTATTGCTTCGATTGTACATAAAGGATTAGACACAGATTCTTAGATTTCTCATGAGATGCAGTGAAAAATCCCCCTTTTTTGCTTTTTAAGGTAGATATTTTGAATTGCCTGAGAAATTGTGAAGAGATGAAATACAGCTGATATGTTAATGGCACAGCTATTGGATCTTGACCCTTTGACGTACGAATATCATGTAAACAACCTCCATTTGTATTCTATAACAGATAATTTTGGATGTCACCCCAGATTTACAAATATATTGTATTCCCCTGAAAAAACTTTGTACAGTGAAACATGTTGGTAACTATTGAGTGTTGATGGTTTGTTGTTGTATGGGTAAATCCTTTTTGGATAAAAGCAGTAGTGATTTTTTATGGTGTATTTTTATGCTGTTTTTGTGCATTAAAATTGTATATATTGATAAATAAAAATGTTTTCTAGACTGTCTATATCATTTCTTGATATAACAGGTAGCAAAGCAATTTTTTTTGTGTGATTATTTTTAGGAGCAGCAAAGCTGTGATATCTTTCCCAATTATATTTTACTGCGAGGAAAATACTGCAGGATTTATTAAACTGTGGTACCGAATACTATTGTTTAATAAACCCCTCCGGGGAAAATACCGGGTATTAGTAAATAACCCCCTAAGAAAACTGAAGAACTGAAACTTTGACATTGCACTCCCTGTTTTGGTGCAACCCAACAATTAAACTTTCTAAAGTACACTGTAAGATGACTTCACACTGAATTAAAGACAGTTACTTTACTTCAACAATAAGGCAATAGTCTTGCATGTATTTTTCATGAAAACTACTCATTTGTTGTTACGCTTGGGCTCCGGTCAGGAGTCGTGAACACCACCCAGCAGGGTGGCTCCAGGTGGAGAGAGACAGGAATGGCTAGAAACAGTGTCTGGTTCCAGGCTGGGTCAGGGCAGGCGGCAAGTAGCAGTGTCTGGGTTCAGGCTGGGTCAGGGCAAGGCAGGTCAGAAGGCCCGTAGGCCACACACAGTAAGCAGGGCAAGGCAGGTCAGAAGGCCCGTAGGCCACACACACACAGAAGGCCTGTAGGCCACACACAGTAAGCAGGGCAAGGCAGGTCAGAAGGCCCGTAGGCCACACACCGTAAGCAGGGCAAGGCAGAGAAGGCCCGTAGGCCACACACACACACAGAAGGCCCGTAGGCAACACACCGTAAGCAAGGCAAGGCAGAGAAGGCCCGTAGGCCACACACACACACAGAAGGCCCGTAGGCCACACACCGTAAGCAAGGCAAGGCAGAGAAGGCCCGTAGGCCACACACACACACCGAAGGCCCGTAGGCCACACACCGTAAGCAGGGCAAGGCAGGTCAGAAGGCCCGTAGGCCACACACACACAGAAGGCCACACAAGGCAAGGCAAGGAATAAGGGAATAAGGCCCGAAGGCCGCGCAAGGCAGGGCAAGGAATAAGGCCCGAAGGCCGCGCAAGGCAAGGCAAGGAATAAGGCCTGAAGGCCGCACAAGGCAAGGCAAGGCAAGGCAAGGAATAAGGCCCGAAGGCCGCGCAAGGCAAGGCAAGGCAAGGAATAAGGCCTGAAGGCCGCGCAAGGCAAGGCAAGGCAAGGCAAGGAATAAGGCCCGAAGGCCGCGCAAGGCAAGGGAAGGTCCAGGGACCAAATGCACAGCAAGCAAGGAAGGCTAGAGCAGGGAGCCCAGGCGAGCTCGATGCCGAAGCACTGAGGGAACTGTCAGGCAGGGTTATAAGGGACAGCCCAGAACATAGAGAGGAGAAGGGAGATGGACTGGGCCTGTCAGGAGATCCAGCTCTAGAGGGACCCCTGGTGGTGAGGCGGTTGCACAGCAGCCATAGCCGTAACAGTACCCCCCCCCCCTCAAGGCCTCCCCCTCCTCCTGGATCCCATCTGTGCAGGAGGTAATCAATAATAACGTGAGACCACTCCGGGGGTGATGCGGCAGGTTCAACTCCTTCCCGAGGCAGTAAGGCAGTCCATAACCCCACCTGGGGTGATAAGGCAGACACAACCCCAACCTGGGGCAGCAAAATAGTCCATAACCCCTCCTGGGACAAGGCGGCAGGGTTAGACCCCTCCTGGGGTAGCAGAGGCGGTGCAGATTTCCATAACCCCTCCTGGGGTGACAAGGGGAACACAAACCCCACCTGGGGCAGATAAATAGTCCGTAACCCTTCTTGAGGCGACAGTAGGGCCGGTCCGGACCCTTCCAAGGTCGGCATCAGGACCGGTACAGACCCCTCCAAGGGCGGCAGCTGGACCAGTACAGCAGGCTCAGATAGTTGAGTAACAAAGTCAGTTGGCAGGCCCGGTTCGGACCCCTCCGGGGGCAGCAGCAAGACCGGTACGGACCCCTCCGGGGGCAGCAGCAAGACCGGTACGGACCCCTCTCGGGGAGGCAGCTGGACCGGTATGGACCCCTCTCGGGGAGGCAGCTGGACCGGTACAGCAGGCTCAGATAGTTGAGTAACAAAGTCTGTTGGCAGGCCCGGTTCGGACCCCTCCGGGGGTGGCAGCAGGACCGGTATGGACCCCTCCGGGGATGGCAGCAGGACCGGTTCAGCAGACTCAGAAGGCTGAGTCAGGAAGTCTGTCAATAGGACTGGTTTGGACCCCTCCGGGGACGGCAGCAGGCCCGGTTCGGACCCCTCCAGGGATGGTAGCAGGACTGGCTCAAGCCCTTCCGGGGGCAGCAGCAGGACCGGCTTGGACCCCTCCGAGGACGGCAGCAGGACCGGTTTGGCAGGCTCAGATGGCTGAGTCAGAAAGTCTGTCAGTAGGACCGGTTCGGACCCCTCCAGGGGCGGCAGCAGGACCGGTTTGAGCCCCTCCAGGGGCGGCAGCAGGACCGGATCAGCAGGCTCAGATGGCTGAGTCAGAAAGTCTGTCAGCAGGACCGGTGCGGACCCCTCCGAGGACGGCAGCAGGGCCGGTTCTGACCCCTCCGAGGACGGCAGCAGGGCCGGTTCAGCAGGCTCAGATGGCTGAGTCAGAAAGTCTGTCAGTAGGACCGGTTCGGACCCCTCCAGGGGCGGCAGCAGGACCGGTTCGAGCCCCTCCAGGGGCGGCAGCAGGACCGGATCAGCAGGCTCAGATGGCTGAGTCAGAAAGTCTGTCAGCAGGACCGGTGCGGAACCCTCCGAGGATGGCAGCAGGGCCGGTTCGGACCCCTCCGAGGACGGCAGCAGGGCCGGTTCAGCAGGCTCAGATGGCTGAGTCAGAAAGGCTGTCAGTAGGACCGGTTCGGACCCCTCCAGGGGTGGCAGCAGGACCGGTTCGAGCCCCTCCAGGGGCGGCAGCAGGACCGGATCAGCAGGCTCAGATGGCTGAGTCAGAAAGTCTGTCAGTAGGACCGGTTCGGACCCCTCCAGGGGCGGCAGCAGGACCGGTTCGAGCCCCTCCAGGGGCGGCAGTAGGACCGGTTCGAGCCCCTCCAGGGGCGGCAGCAGGACCGGATCAGCAGACTCAGGCTCTTCTTGGGGTAGTGCAGGAGACTCGGACCCCTCTTGGGGCAAAACAGCAGACCCAGACTCTTCTTGGGGTTGTGCAGCAGTTTCAGATGGCAGAGTAGCAAGGTTAGAAGTAGTGTGCATGGAAGACACAGATTGTACTGCCGTGGGCTTGATACCTCGAGCCAAAGTCTGACGCTCCTGATTTTGTTTCTGGAGGAACAGTTTAGAGAAGGCACAGGCAGTTCTAGGACATCTAGGGAAGGTGCTCGTTAGTGTCCACTTGGCAGCTGTGGGAAGCAGAGCCCTGCTAGAGTTAATTACTTCCCTCTGCTTCTGTTTCTGGTGCTCTAGCGTGGAAGTTATCGAAGGCTTCTTAACCCGGTGAGTTCTGAGATTTTCAGAGCAAGTTTTTTCCAAAGTGTCCAGAGATGAAGTGCTAGAATGCTTAATCCATAAACTGTTACATGAAATAATGTTGTTAACTGGGCCAGAAGCTGAACGCACGGTAGTAGAGCTGACTGTTCTCCCTAATGAAGCAGCTGGTCCTGTAGCTGAACAACAGGGGCACGGTTTGCCTGGTGGTAATAGGCTGGGGATACATGAACATTTCCACCATCCTGGCTTTGGAGTAGAACAGTTTAAACACTCTTGGTAGACAGAGACATTTCTCTTATTGCAGTTACTGCATGTCCAGTGTTCCTGACCAGCAAGTTGACAGGTTAGGCAGTTCTGATAGCTTGGGTAATTCAAGGTCTGACAGGAATTGCAGGTATAAAACTTTGAAGAAGGAGGCATCTTGTAATAGTGAAAAAGTTGACTCACCGGTTTAGCACACAGACCTATCTCTTCCCCTGGAAATTTGGTGGCTTCGGCATACTGTTACACTTGGGCTCCGGTCAGGAGTCGTGAACACCACCCAGCAGGGTGGCTCCAGGTGGAGAGAGACAGGAATGGCTAGAAACAGTGTCTGGTTCCAGGCTGGGTCAGGGCAGGCGGCAAGTAGCAGTGTCTGGGTTCAGGCTGGGTCAGGGCAAGGCAGGTCAGAAGGCCCGTAGGCCACACACACACAGAAGGCCTGTAGGCCACACACAGTAAGCAGGGCAAGGCAGGTAAGAAGGCCCGTAGGCCACACACACACAGAAGGCCCGTAGGCCACACACAGTAAGCAGGGCAAGGCAGGTCAGAAGGCCCGTAGGCCACACACACACAGAAGGCCCGTAGGCCACACACCGTAAGCAGGGCAAGGCAGAGAAGGCCCGTAGGCCACACACACACACAGAAGGCCCGTAGGCCACACACCGTAAGCAAGGCAAGGCAGAGAAGGCCCGTAGGCCACACACACACACCGAAGGCCCGTAGGCCACACACCGTAAGCAGGGCAAGGCAGGTCAGAAGGCCCGTAGGCCACACACACACAGAAGGCCACACAAGGCAAGGCAAGACAAGGCAAGGAATAAGGCTCGAAGGCCGCGCAAGGCAGGGCAAGGAATAAGGCCCGAAGGCCGCGCAAGGCAAGGCAAGGAATAAGGCCCGAAGGCCGCGCAAGGCAAGGCAAGGCAAGGCAAGGAATAAGGCCCGAAGGCCGCGCAAGGCAAGGAATAAGGCCCGAAGGCCGCGCAAGGTAAGGCAAGGCAAGGAATAAGGCCCGAAGGCCGCGCAAGGCAAGGCAAGGAATAAGGCCCAGGGACCAAATGCACAGCAAGCAAGGAAGGCTAGAGCAGGGAGCCCAGGCGAGCTCGATGCCGAAGCACTGAGGGAACTGTCAGGCAGGGTTATAAGGGACAGCCCAGAACATAGAGAGGAGAAGGGAGATGGACTGGGCCTGTCAGGAGATCCAGCTCTAGAGGGACCCCTGGTGGTGAGGCAGTTGCACAGCAGCCATAGCCGTAACATTTGTCATGATCTTATTGCCTCATTTGCCTAAACACCTTTACTTTGTGATTAGAATATTCCTCCAGCTCCTTAAGAATTTAATAGGATCCTCATCTCCCCTAGCACAAATAGACATTTCTTGTCCAGTTGTACCTTTACAGGGAAATAGCATATTTGTTTCTGTTCTTCCTTTGTCATCCTTGCAGTACACAGAAATAGTTCATATCCAGACCCATCTTATCAACTGGAAAACAATAATTATGCACTCTCCTGTGCAATGAAATGAACGTACAAAGCTGTCAGCACATACTGCTGTAACAGATAAAAAGTGTAAAACACGAGCGTCTTTTTGATCTTCCTTTGCTAGGAGGGTTGTGTATCACTGGTCCAGAGGTTTAGAAGTGGAAGAGCAGGAGGTCTGTAGACTCATCTGGAGGTTTACAGATCACTCATTGAGAGCTGACAGCATAGCAGATTTGTTTTATCTGTAACCCTTTTCTTTGAAGGGGCATTATCCTTCAGGGCACACAAAAGTTTCTTTTTTTAAGGACTGTCTCCAGTGCCACTCATTGCCTCCAACTGATTATAGCTCAGGGGTGAGTTCTTTCTGTGTATGTGTGTTGGGAAGGAGTGTGTGTGGGGGGGGGGGGGACTATTGTTTGTGGTCCAGGCGGTTGTGCAAATCTCTTTCACATGTGTGCCTGTATATCATGGCACAGTGCTGTATATCATACCTGTATATGTGCCTGTATATCATACCCAGTGCTTACTATAATACAGCATTTATAGTAAGCACTGGGACTGATGATGCAGGACATAGAACTGGTTCTTCAAAATGATAATTTACTGATTTTGTCAAAATTGAATCAATGTCCAACTTGCAAATAAACTGAAATTACATCCAGATGCATCTTCTCTCTGTGTACGTGATAAGGACTCAGGTTCCTGGAATGATTCCTAACACTCCTGAAGTAAGCATGTAAGAGGCCCAGTCTTTGGGTAAATCCTACTCTGCTTGGGATCCCCTTAAAGCACGAACAGTCCTACCTGAGTTCCAAGTTGTTCTCTTCTCCCCAGCCTGTGTCTGTGTCCTGGGGGGAAGATCCTGTGGAAGGACTTCAGTGCTTATCTTCTTTTTCCTGTCTCAAATCTTGATCATTTACTTTGGACTTCTCGGTGTCTGTAGCTGATAAGGGATCAGGCACACTTGCAAAGTCTCCAAATGACAGGAGGGGGTTTTCTGTCCTCAACTGTCCTGAAAAAACTTCTGACAGTGCTACTGTCACTGCAGCACTTTTTTGACTGGAAAGAAAGTTGGCAGGTATTCAATGTCCTGGCCTTCAGATATGGGGGATAGCCATCTCCAAGAGAAATCCAGGCTGCACTCCAGAAAAATAAATCACACTTAGGAAATCTTCTTTAAAGAAAGACTCTGTCAACTTGACAACCAGGTAGTGCTCAAAAGGATTTCCGTCCAAAAATGTACTAATGGGGTAGGCCTCAGACTAAAGGAACAAACTCTAAGAGTTCCTTCCTCTATGAAACCTCAACTCAAGATGCCATGCCTCCTATTATTCTAGTCTCTACTTATAAAGGTAAGGTCCACCCACTCAAGCACCATCTGGAGGAGGAGCTGAAATGTGGTATTCCTTCAAGATGATTGGTGGGCTACTAGAGACATACAGTGGCTAACCCAAAGGGGTGCCACATATCGTTTGTCAGGGTACCTGTTGGGTGGGCTGAACTTCGCTCTTAGAGGAACCACAGGCCACTCAGTGGGAAACACAAGCATTACTAAGTAGAAGGTTCAAACATCATTAGTCGTCAAGAAGCCAATAAATCGCTCATTGAGACCAATACTTTTCACAAATTTCAGTAGTTTTTCCCCTTAAAATAGCTGAAATATCCCTTTTTCCCCTATGCCTCATGATGTCCACATGAGAGAGTGTTGTAATTATAAAAGGCTCTCTATTCAATACAATATTCAAACTCTCCCAAAAATCATTTGTAACACTAGAACCACAATCTGTAAATCTGAAGTCAGTATTTTTGAATCCCAGACTGGAATCACAAGAGAACAAATGGAGAGGTTCTCAGTTCACATATTACAATTTACAAACTGTAGTTCAGAATATTTCTAGTGCTACTTATATATTCTTTCACACAAGCGCCCTCTGGTGTCCTATGATATAGAATACCACATAGAAAGGTAAATGATTCAGATTTAGATTCAAGAAATTATATTGGCATGAACATTTCTACATGTGTTAAAGTAATACATAAAGGCAGTCATTTTCAAATTACCCGCATTGGTGCAAAGTCCATATGTACCATTTAGGCGAAGTCTTTGAGCAGTTTGCAAAGGTAAAGTATACAAGGACTTGTACAGTCACTTAAACCTGCTTTTTGTGTGGGTTAGAAATTTGCTTGAAACGTACATGCACAGAGTTAAAAATGCCACTGATGTGTGTACTTTTCTCCCCCGACCTAAACATGCTCCCAAGAACACTTCCTTTCAACATGGCTATAAGTTGTTGAATAATGCGTAGGATGTGCAATTTTCAGACAGATGATTTATGCAGGTAAAATGCTTATTGCCCATTTAAATTGCTTTAAAATTTACTCTCAAAGGGCTTTTTCCTCACGCTGTGTCTATGACAAAAAAGGTTGGTGAATCAGGTCCAAAGAAGAAAATGGATAAAATTATAAAGTACAGAAGAGAAATAACAGATAATTACTATACACTGCCATTTTGAAATGACAGGGAAATAATGACATTTGTTGTCTTGTTTTGTTTCATTTCCCATCCAAAACACAAACAACAATGAAATGTAGTTTTGTCTTTGTTATTTTAGCATGTGTGAAATAGCTGATACATACACTAAATGGTTTTAGAACCATTAAAACCATTTTGTTAACACTAAAATGACAGAAAGAAAAACAAACTAAAATTTTTTCCGTTTATACCCCTAACATAACAATTACAAGATTCTGGTAATGTTTTGTATTGTCTCTGGTCATATAACATTTGAGTCCTGGTGGTAGGATACAACATATTTTGCTCATATAGCTGCTGATTCTCCTCTCTCTCCCAGAATTGTACTGAATTTTTCCTGCTTGTTCTTTTCAGGTAAATCCTTTATTTTTCCCTGTCAGTTTTAGGAAATTTTATTTCTTTGCATTTTGCATAGCACAGGAGGAAATGCATTTCTGTTTCTATTTTTCTGGGTTGCACTGCATACAGTCTGGCTTCTTGGGATTCCCAGTTCACTTTTTGTCTTTTTGTTTCTATTTCCAGTTTGTGGTCACTTATTCTGTATTTGATAAGAATGTGTCTCTGTTATGTGTGTGTGACTGAGTTGAGGGATTCTGCCTAGTATGTAATTTCTGTGAAATCATTAACAGCTCAGCTTGCTGTGTTTTACATACTAAACCTCTCAAAAAGTGCACTAGTGTTCTAGCACATGTTCCAGTATTTTCAATGTTGACTTTTCATTGGTAAAGTTTTGATTTGTGAGTTCTGGAAGTTAGTGCCGGGAGTGTGTTTTTTGCAGGATTTTGTATTACTTAACAAAGTTACCAGGTAGTGCATAGTTTCTGACACTGTTACTGAGGTGACTTTAGCCTGCGAATATTATTTCTGTATGGTGAGTAGTGAGTTAGTTTCTAATCCATTGGATATGCATGTCTTGTATGGAAGAGATCCTCACACACTAACTGCAACCACGCTATTTTGAACAAGAGCAGACAATGCATCATAAGATGTTTGAGGCCTCCTGTTTAGACTACTGCATCCTGCTCCTAACAGGTCTTTCAGTGAATCATCTCTCTCCACTACAATCTTTTCAAAATTCAGATGCGTGACTTTCATCAAAATCAATACACCCATATAACCTCACTTATCAAGTCACTGCAAGGGTTCTCTATCCATTTCTGCATACAATTCAAGCTCCTCTTACATACCTTCAATAGCCTTCACTCTTGAGTGCTCACTATCTTTCCTCTCTTATCTTTCCCTACACCCCTCCTTGTGAACTCCACTCATCAGGCAAGTCATTCTTATCTATGCCTTTCTTCTCGACCATCAACTCCCTTGCTTTCCATCTTGCTGCACTGTTTTGTTAGAATAGACTTCTTGAGTTGGTGCGTCATACTCCTTCTCCACTACCACTAAGAACATAGTAGTTGCCATACTGAGTCAGACCAAGAGTTCATCAAGACCAGCATCCTGTTCCAACATTGACCAATCCAGGTTACAACTACCTGGCAATGGCAAGTACCCAAACATTAAATAGATCCCATGATACTAAAGCCGGTAATAAGCAGTGGTTATTCCCTAAGTCAACTTGATTAACAGCAATTTATGACTTCTCCAGAAACGTATCCAAAATTTTTTAAACCCAGCTACACTAACTGCCAAAACCATATCATCTGGCAATGAATTCCAGAGCTTAACTGTGCGTTGAGTGAAAAATAATTTTCTCTGATGTGTTACAAATGTGTTACTTTCTATCTTCATGGAGTGCTCCCTAGACCTTGTAACGGAATGGTGAATAAAACGGAAAATGTCATAATGCCTCTGTATCACTCCATGGTGAGACCGCACCTTGAATACTGTGTACAATTCTGGTCGCCGCATCTGAAAAAAGATGTAGTTGCAATGGAGAAGGTACAGAGAAGGGCGACCAAAATGATAAAGGGAATGGAATAGCTCCCCTATGAGGAAAGACTAAAGAGGTTAGGATTTTTCAGCTTGGAGAAGAGACGGCTTAGGGGGAATATGATAGCGCTGTTTAAAATCATGAGAGTCTAGAATGGGTTAATGTAAATCAGTTATTTACTCTTTCAGATAATAGAAAGACTAGGGGGCACTCCATGAAGTTAGCATGTGGCACATTTAAAACTAATCAGAGAAAGTTCTTTTTCACTCAATGCACAATTAGACTCTGGAATTTGTTGCCAGAGGATGTGGTTAGTACAGTTAGTGTAGCTGTGTTTAAAAAAGGATTGGATAAGTTCTTGGAGAAGCCCATTACCTATTAATCAAGTTGACTTAGAAAATAGCCACTGCTATTACTAGCAACAGTAGCATGGAATAGACTTAGGTTTTGGGTACTTGCCAGGTTCTTATGGCCTGGATTGGCCACTGTTGGAAACAGGATGCTGGGCTTGATGGACCCTTGGTCTGACCCAGTATGGCATGTTCTTATGTTCTTATCCAAAAGAGTAAATAACAAATTCACATTTACCGGTTCAACTGCTTTCAGACTCCTTTCATGATCTTATATGCCTCCTCAGCTGTCTCTTCTCCAAGCTGAACAATCCTAACCTCTTTAGCCTTTCCTCATAGGGGAACCATTCCATCTCCTTTATCATTTTGGTTACCCTTCACTGTACCTTCTCCAGTGCAAATGTATGTTTTTTGAGATGCAGTGACCAAAATTGCACACAGTATTCAAGGTGTAATCTCACCATGGAGCGACACAGGCAATATGACATTCTCTGTTTTATTCACCATTCTCTCTCTCAAAATTCCTAACATTCTGTTTGCTTTTTTGACCGCCATGGCACACTGAACCGAAAATTTTAATCTATTCATTATGACGCCTAGATCTTTTTCCTGGGTGGTTAACTCCTAGTATGGTACCTAACATCGTGTAATTACAACATGGGTTATTTTTCCCTATATACATCACCTTGCACTTGTCCACATTATATTTTAACTGCCATTTGGATGACCAATCTTCCAGTCTCACCAGGTCCTCTTGCAATTTATCACAATCTGCTTGTGATTTAACTACTCTGAATAAGTTTGTATCGACTGCAAATCTGATCACCTAACTCATTGTACAGCTTTCCAGATAATTTATGCATATATTAAAAAGCACCAGTCCAAGTACAAATCTTTGAGGCACTCCATTTTTTACTTTTTCCACTGAGAAAAATGACCATTTGATCCTACTCTTTGGGGGTCATTTACCAGACGGATCGCACGTGATAAGGGACGCTTCACACGCGAAAAGTCCCTTATCGCGTGCGATACCAAGATGGGGATGGAGTTGGCCCCGGAAGAGGAGGAGTCAGGGCGTCATTGGGGCCGACTCCGCGAAGACGCCGTGGATGATGAAAAGGTAAGGGCCTTTTTGCGTCCTATTTCGCGCCCAATAGCTACACCTTCTATGGTGGCGCTATTGGATGCGAAACCGGCAGCGATCGCACCGCGGCGGTGCGATCTCTGCTGGCTAGCACCGGACCGCCCCCCATTTCGGCCCCCTGCCCCTCATTACCTAAAGTATCGCAGGCCTGCGATACTTTAGAAAATGAGGCCCTTTGTTTGTCTTTTAACCAGTTTTCAACCCATAAAAGAACATCACCTCCTATCCCATGACTTGTTAGTTTTCTTAGAAGCCTCTCATGTGGGACTTTGTCAAACACCTTCTGAAAATCTAAGTACACTACATCTACTGGTTCAACTTTATGCTCTTGTTTATTCACCCCTTCAAAAAAGTGTAGCAGATTTGTGAGGCAAGAATTCCCTTGGGTAAATCCATTAAACCATGTCTGTCTATATGCTGTGTGATTTTATTCTTTAGAATATTTTCTATGATTTTTCCCGGCACTGAAGTGAGGCTCACTGGTCTATAGTTTCCCGGATCACCCTGGATCCCTTTTTAAATTTCAAGGTTACATTGGCCACCCTTCAGTCTTCAGGTACAACGGATGGTTTTAATGATAGGTTACAAATTACTAATAACTGGTTTTAAATTTCATTTTTTAGTTCTTTAAGAAACCTGGGGTATATACCATCTGGACCAGGTCATTTGCTACTCTTCAGTTTGTCAATCTGGCTTACCATATCCTTCAGGTTCACCATGATTTGATTCAGTTCATCTGAATCTTCACCCTTGAAAACCATCTCCAGAACTGGTATCTCCCCAACATCCTCATTAGTAAGCACCAATGGCCTTATTTTACCTAAGTGTCCCTTTATCCCCTCAATCATCTAACAGGCCAACCTACTCCCTCGCAAGCTTCCTGCTTCAGATATATTTATAAAAGTTTTTATTATTAATTTTTGCCTCTACAGCAAACTTCTCTTCAAATTCTTTTTCAGTCTGTCTTATCAATGTTTTACATTTAACTTGCCAATGATTTTTGATTTTTCCTATTTTCTTCAGATGGATCCTTCTTCCAATTTGTGAAAGACGTTCTTTTGACTAAAATAGCCTCTTTCACCTCACCAGTAATCATTTGGCCGTCCTTCTACCTTTCTTAATAATTGGAATACATCTGGATTGCACTTCTGAGATGGTATTTTTAAAAATGTCCACGCCTGTTGTACACTCTTAACCTTTGCAGCTGGAACGTTCAGTCTTTCTAACTATTTTCTTCATTTTTTCAGTTTCTCTTGTAAAGTTTAGTGCTAGAGCTGCAGATTTACTTCTCCCCCTTCCAGTTATTAATTCAGATTTGATCATATAATGATCACTACTGCCAAAAGACTCTACCAGTATTACTTCTTGCACAAAATCCTGTATTTAACGTAAGTATTAGATTTAAAATAGCTCCCTTTCTCATTGGTTCCAGAACCAATTGCTCCATGAAGCAGTCATTTAATTCATCCAGTAACTTTACCTCTCTAGCATGTCCTAACATACGAGCCGATACAGTAAGGAGCGGTAGGAATAGCTGCGTTAGTGCCGGGCGCACCCGCGTTTGCCGCACGCACAGTCCTGCTCACCTACCGCTCGATACTGTATTTAAATAGCTTGCCAATGCAAGCCGTGTCCAAGAAGCGTCTGTGAAGCGTTAGGCCCGCGCAACCCATTTTACTGTATAGGCGCTTAATACAGCGCCTATACAGTATCCTGGGTGCGCTGGTACCTGTCATTTCAAATGTCATTTCAAATGACAGGCACCAGGAAGTGGATCCCAACTTTAACCCATTAAAACCTAAAATTCCCTCCTCCCGAAGCGGCTCGACATGTACCAACTTACTTTTTGTTGCTTTCAGCCCCTTCAACCTTCTCTGCCGTCCTCTGGAGTGAGCAGCCGGCGTGAAAGCGACTTGCAGCGGTCCCCCCCCGCGAAGGTCCCGGTTCTCCTGGGAGCCAGCTCGAAAGCGGCTTACGGCTTGCAGCAGTCCCCCCCCCTCCCCCCCGCGCAAGTCCCGGTTCTCCTGGGAGCCAGCTCGACTTCTGGCTGACAGCTAAACCCCCCCCCCCCCCCAAAAGACTGCTGAGTTACGGCTTTGGAAGTGAAGCGAAGCGTACTTTCATGGGCTTGAGCGCCCAAATTGACGGGCGCTCAAGCCAATGACAGCACAGGGACGGGCGGGCATGACGTCACGACGTCACGCCCGCCCTTCCATGTGCTTTCACGGGCGCTCAAGCCAATGAAAGCACATGGACGGGTGTGCATGACGTCACGGCGTGCGTCACACCCACCCGTCCCTGTGCTTTCATTGGCTTGAGTGCCCATCAATTTGGGCGCTCAAACCCATGAAGGTACGCTTCGCTTTGCTTCCAAGGCCGTAACTCAGCAGTTTTTGGGGGGGGGGGGTTAGCTGTCAGCCAGAAGTCGAGCTGGCTCCCAGGAGAACCGGGACTTGCGCGGGGGGGGGACCGCTGCAAGCCGCAAGCCACTTTCGAGCTGGCTCCCAGGAGAACCGGGACCTTCGCGGGGGGGACCGCTGCAAGTCGCTTTCGCCACCGGCTGCTCACTCCAGAGGACGGCAGAGAAGGTTGAAGGGGCTGAAAGCAACAAAAAGTAAGTTGATAACATGTCGAGCAGCTTCGGGAGGAGGGGATTTTAGGTTTTTAGGTTTCCTTTTGGGGGAAAGTTTGCCGTCTACCCTTACCCCTGCCTCTAACGCAGGGGTAGGGGTAGGCAGTAAATGAGCAGGTTAAACGCGCGACTAAACTCCAGGTTAAAAAAGCGATAGTCGGGACGTGCGTTACTGAATGGGGGGGAATAGCTAATCCGATCATTTACATCTAATATACATGCCGCGGGTGGAAGGGGTTACGCGTTGATTTAAAGAGGCGGTAAGAATGGGTTAAAGGGGATAGTGAATCGTGGGTTGGGCTATCGCGGCCAAATTGTGAGTAAAAGGCGGGTTAGAAACAGGGTAACCGCGGCCGCACTTTACTGTATTGACCTGATAGAAACATAGAAATGACTGCAGAAGAAGCACTGCACTTTTTTTTCTGAATGTATCAGCCCAGTAATTTTGAACTGTTTCTCATATTAATTTATAGCCATACCAAAAGTTCAGGACTGCCAATATTGTTTGTTAGGAACAGACAGAAGTAGAAGTGCACAACAAAGTGACCATTGCAATAATATGAAATATAAACAAACTTCATTAGCCAAACTGGATGAACTAAAATATTAAAATTGACTTAGGATGATTAAAAGCCATAAAGAAACTTGGTTGCCCTACCCAGAAGTACTGTTGCCCTGCTAACCGAGAAACGGAAACACTAATTTCGAGCCCATTTGAAGTGATTGCTTGCACCCATGGTATCATCAGCACTCCAACTTTGGACATACACTTTATTGAAAGTGATCTGTTTCGACCAATACACTAAATGATTTTATATTACAAAGTACTTTTCAACAGATCCGTGTTGCATTATCAAGACCACAAGTTGACTTCAAGTATTACTCCCCACACCTACAGCAACAAAAGTTGAAAACCTACTAGAGCTTGCACTCCATTGCTAGGTCAAAAAGCAGATGACTGCATTGAACTGTTCAAACATTTTCTGCAATGATACTATAACCCATGCCCTTTTAATTCAGCTTTACAAATGAACTTGATCATTGGGACTTGATCATTGGGTCCACTCATAATTGTAAAAAGACATTAGCTCCGATTACTGCAATCACAGATTAGGCTCATGAATTGACTGCTGATTCTTTTTGCTTGTAACCTCAGAGCAATCAAACCTTCAATCATCTTTTGAATCTGCAACAGCAAACACTGAATACAGACAAGGGATGCCTGAACCCCACTGGGCCCTTCAAAGTCCAGCAGTGGATAGGTCTTGAAGTCCCTCGTCTGCTGAATTCTCCAACATTCTACTTGTATTCAACTGGAAGGGGTTCATTACGGCCCTGTGATAAATAAGTGCTAAGCATCACCCTTCTTCATTCTGAATCACATCATCACAACAATCCTGTTCTTGAAAGAAATGTCTGTCTGACAACCATTATCCAGAAGAGCTTTAATCTTATCAATTGCTGAATATGCAGATCTTCCTGTCACAATTTTGCCTGCTGTGCAGCCTCACCGTGCCCTGATTCTTCTTGCTATGATGCCTCTCTACCAGCAGAAGCCTGCAGTGAGATCAGCTTTCAGGTGTCTGAACCACCTCCCCACTGACCTCCTGACTCAGCAGTTCCTGCACTACTTAAGCCAGCTTGTCCAATCCATCATTGAGTCACCTTGGTTCTCTGACCTAGCCACTTTGGTCTTACTCTCCTGTCTTGCCTTGTAGCCTACCCAGGCTTTCTTTATAAGAACATAAGAATTGCCGTACTGGGGCAGACCAAGGGTTCATCAAGCCCAGTATCCTGTTTCCAACAGTGTACAATTCAAGTCACAAGTACCTGGCAAGTACCCAAACATTAAATACATTTCAAGCTGCTATTGCTTAATAATTAATAGCAGTTTATGAATTTTTCCTCTAGGAACTTATCCAAACTTTTTTCAAACCTAGCTGCACTAATTGCTGTAAAATCATCCTCTTGCAATGAATTCCAGAGCTTAACTATGCACTGAGTGAAAAAGAATTTTCTTTGATTTGTTTTAAATGAGCTGCTTGCTAACTTCATGGAGTGTCCCCATGAGAGAGCAAATAAGTGATTTACATTAACTTGTTCAAGTCCTTTCATGATTTTGTGGAACTCAATAAAACTCAACTCAGTCATTTCTATGTTTCTATATGTCACTTCTCCAAACTGAGCAGCCCTAACTTCCTTAGCCTTACCTCACAGGGCAGCTGTTCCTTGCCACTTATTCTGGTCGCCCTTCTCTGCACTTTCTCCATAGCAGCTATATCTTTTTTGAGATGCAGTGACCAGAATTCTACACTATATTCAAGATGTGGTCTCACCATGGTGTGATACAGAGGCATTGTGATATCCATTGTTTTATTTGCCATTCCCTTTCTAATAATTCCTAACATTTTGTTTTCTTTTCTGATCGTCACAGCAAACTGAGCTGAAGATTTCAATGTATTATCCATTGTGACGCCTAGATCTCTTTCCTGGGTGGTAACTCCTAAGATAGAACCTAATATTGTGTAACTACAGCAAGGGTTATTTTTCCTTATATGCATCACCTTGCACTTCTTCATGTTAAATTTCATCTGCCATTTGGAAGCCCAATCTTCCAGTCTCGCAAGGTCTTCCTGCAATTTATCATAGTCCGCTTGAGATTTAACTACTCTGCATAATTTTGTGTCATCTGCAAATTTGATCATCTCACTCGTAATACCCCTTGCCAGATGATTTATAAATATATTAAAAAACACCGGTCCAAGTTCAGAACCCTGAGGCACTCCATTGTTTACCTTTTCCACCGAGAAAACAGACCATTTAATCCTACTCTCTGTTTCCTGTCTTTTAACCAGCTTGCAATCCACATAAGAACATAAGAAATTGCCATGCTGGGTCAGACCAAGAGTCCATCAAGCCCACCATCCTGTTTCCAACAGAGGCCAAACCAGGCCACAAGAACCTGGCTATTACCCAAATACTAAGAAGATCCCATGCTACTGATGCAATTAATAGCAGTGGCAAGTAAACTTGATTAATAGCAGTTAATGGTCTTCTCCTCCAAGAACTTATCCAAACCTTTTTTGAACCCAGCTACACTAACTGCACTAACCACATCCTCTGGCAAAAAATTCCAGAGCTTTATTGTGCATTGAGTGAAAAAGAATTTTCTCTGATTAGTCTTAAATGTGCTACTTGCTAACTTCATGGAATGCCCCCTAGTCCTTCTATTATTCGAAAGTGTAAATAACCAAGTCACATCTACTCATTCAAGACCTCTCATGATCTTAAAGACCTCTATCATATCCCCCCTCAGTCGTCTCATCTCCAAGTTGAACAGCCCTAACCTCTTCAGCCTTTCCTCATAGGGGAGCTGTTCCATCCCCTTTATCATTTTGGTTGCCCTTCTCTCTACCGTCTCCATCGCAACTATATCTTTTTTGAGATGCGGCGACCAGAATTGTCACAGTATTCAAGGTGCGGTCTTCACCATGGAGCGATATAGAGGCATTATGACATTTTCCGTTTTATTAACCATTCCCTTCCTAATAATTCCTAACATTCTGTTTGCTTTTTTGACTGCTGCAGCACACTGAGCCGACGATTTTAAATTACTATGCACTATGATGCCTAGATCTTTTTCCTGGGTGGTAGCTCCTAATAAGGAACCTAACATCGTGTAACTACAGCAAGGGTTATTGTTCCCTATATGCAACACCTTGCACTTGTCCCCATTAAATTTCATCTGCCATTTGGATGCCCAATCTTCCAGTCTTGCAAGGTCCTCCTGTAATGTATCACAGTCTGCTTGTGATTTAACTACTCTGAATAATTTTGTATCATCCGCACATTTGATAACCTCACTCGTCGTATTCCTTTCCAGATCATTTATACATATATTGAAAAGCATTGGTCCAAGTACAGATCCCTGAAGCACTCCACTGTTTAGCCGTTTCCACTGAGAAAATTGACCATTTAATCCTACTCTTTGTTTCCTGTCTTTTAAGCAGTTTGTAATCCATGAAAGGACATCGCCTCCTATCCCATGACTTTTTAGTTTTCGTAGAAGCCTCTCATGAGGGACTTTGTCAAATGCCTTCTGAAAATCCACATACACATGCCTTTGATACCATGACATTCTAGTTTTCTTAGAAGCCTCTAATGCAGGACTTTGTCGAATGCCTTCTGAAAATCCAAATACACCACATCTACCAGTTCATCTTTGTCCACATGTTTATTCACCTCTTCAAAAAAATGTAGGAGATTTGTGAGGCAAGACTTCTCTTGGGTAAATCTACGCTGACTGTGTCCCATTAAACCATGTCTATCTAAATGTTTTGTGATTTTATTCTTTATAACAGTTTCCACAATTTTTCCCGGCACTGAAGTCAGGCTCTCTAGTCTACAGTTTTGCGGATCATCCCTGGAGCCTTTTTAAATATCGGGGTTACACTGGCCATCTTCCAATCTTCAGGTACAATGGATGATTTTAATGATAGATTACAAATTAACTGAAATACATCTGAAATTTCATTTTTTAGTTCTTTTAGAACCCTGGAACGTATGCCATCTAGTCCAGGTGATTTACTATTCTTTGGTTTGTCAATCTGGACTACTGTTGCACTTCCCAGGCTCGTTGGCTCAGCGGCTGGGCCTGCTTACCTGGCGTGACCCTCTACCAGCACGGCCCCGAGTCCCTGCTCTGTCCGACCCCGACCGTGTCCCCCACGGGCATCTCCGGCTCCCTCAGGCCTTCAGCATCACAGCTCTCCTTGTGCCGGGGCTCGGCGTCTTCCTCGGTGTCGGCCTCGCCCCCCTAGCACGCGCACGGAGCTCAGTATAATTTAAAGACCCAAGTGCGAGAAGACCTCGGGCGGCGCCCAAATCTGACGTCACTCATGCAAGGTATATATACCTCAGCCCAGCCCCTTGCTCGGGGCCTTGGCAATTGGGTTGTACACTCCAATGTCTCTAGTTTGCCTTCCTGTGTTCCAGTGTCTTGCTCCTGTGTCTCCTTTTCTAGTCTCTATTCCAGTATCTCCCTTTCCAGCATCTCCTGTCTCCTGTTCCAGCGTCTCCTGCTCCTTCATCTCTCCATTCCTGGTAGTACCCTTTGGACTGATCTCACAGTACTGACCTTTGCCTGTTCTCTGATTACTCTCTGATTGCTGCCTGACCTGATCTCTGCCTGGAACTCCATTTACTCTTGACTGCCACCTGGAACTTTGACCTTCTGCTTCACTTGACTATGCCCGGATTGACCTCTGTTACTGACCCTGCCTGGCTGACCATTCTGAACTATACTCTGGCCTTGATACTTGCCATACACTCGGACAATCTCTTCTGGCCTCCTGCGACCTCTGGACTTCCCTGCCTGAACACCGACCGCGCACCCTTGTTCGTGGTGGGCACTCCTTTGAACTTTCTCTCTCAGAGACCCTGCGAGGCCCACCTAAGACCAGGCACCCAGGTAACCAAGGGCTCAACCTGAGGGAACCCCGGGTTGCTATTGGCAAAGCTCCAGCTAGCCTGTCTCCTCCTGTGCTCCGCCTCCTGGTGGCAGGCGCTCTCCAGCTCCGACCGGAGGGCCGTACCAATCCTGCACCAGGCCAAAGGTCCACTCCCAGCACAACACCTACTACATCTTCTAGTTCACTGTGATTTGATTCCGTTCATCTGATTCATCACCCTTGAAAACCGCCTCCAGAACGGGTATCTCCCCAACATCCTCTTCAGTAAACACCGAAGCAAAGAAATCATTTAATCTTTCCATGATAGCCTTATCTTCCCTAAGTGCCCCTTTAACCCCTCAGTCATCTAACAGTCCAACCAACTCCCTCGCAGGCTTTCTGCTTCAGATATATTTTTTAAAGTTTTTGTTGTTAAGTTTTTGCCTCTACAGCCAACTTCTTTTCAAATACTCTCTTAGCCTGTCTTACATTTAACTTGACAATGCTTATGCATATTTTCTTCTGTTGGATCCTTCCAATTTTTGAATAAAAATCTTTTGGCTAAAATAGACTCTTTTGCCTCACTTTTTAGCCATGCTGGCAATCGCTTAACCGTATTTATTTATTTATTTATGTTAAAGTATTTATATCCTGTCCCTCTCAAGTTCGGGGCGGGTTACAATTTAATCTCCATCTCCATTGCTGGTCCCACACGATGGAACTCATTACCTACAAATCTCCGTCTTGAACCCTGCACCACCAAATTCAAAAAGAAACTAAAGACGTGGCTCTTCAAGCAGGCTTACCCAGATTAGTTCCTATCACATTAACCCGAAGCTGCGTCACCACCTGACCTGAACCCATGTATATAGTTTTTGTTTCTCCTGTTATTTATACTGACAGTTTTTTGATATTCACTCTGTTACTTATATATTATTTGTTGCTCTGTGTGCTTTCTCTCGGCCTCCTCTTTTTCTCTTGTCCCATCCCTTGTCCCTGTTTTATGTATTTTCCACCTTTGGTTCGGATGTAAACCGGTATGATGTTCCCACTAATGCCGGTATAAAAAAGCTTTTAAATAAATAAATAATATACATAAGTCATAATTAAAATAATAAACAGACATCTTTAAAAGGAAGTAAAATACATGCAGGCTTCAAACAATAAATAATTGAAAGCTAAACTAAGATAACTAATTTGCTTGTGAAGTTTGGCATAGATCGGGAAAGGCCTGAATAAAGAGATGGTGTTTGATGGCTTTCTTGAACAGTTTTTTTATCTGAGATTAAACAGATTTCTGGTGGGATTGAGTTCCAGAGTATGGGTCCAGCAATTGAGAATGCACGTTCTCTGGTGGATACTAGTCTAGTAGTTTTCGGTGCTGGGACTTGAAGTATGTAGGAGTTTGTTTTTTGAGCGGAGATTCCTACATGGGATGTATATGTGAAGAGAAGCAGAAAGCCAGGAAGTGTTATTACTGTAGATAATCGTATGAAGAATCATCAGGGTTTTAAATTGTATACGCCATTTAACAGGCAGCCAGTGAAGTTTGTGAAGGACCAAGGAAATGTGTTCTTGGAATTTGGTATTATGTATAAGTCGTGCCGCTGAGTTTTGTAGTAACTGTAATGGGCAAGTAGTGCTTTGTGGTAGGCCTAATAGCAAAGAGTTGCAATAATCAATGCCGGAGAGAAAAGTTTTTACAATTGTGCGGAAATGAACCGGATCAAATAGTGGTTTTACATGTCTCAGTAGCTTTATTTACAAGACAGAATTTCTAAAGAACATTTTGGTGTGTGAGTTAAGGTTCAGTTTTGTGTCGAGGATAATTCATAAATTACGAACCTGATTGACTATAAGTATTGTACAGTTGTCATATTGAATGGAAGAAGGGATGCTTTCAAAGCGAGAATTTCCTAGAACAAGTATTTCTGTTTTATTGAGATTTAAACTTAATCTTCCTTCCACCTTTCTTAATTCAAGGAATACATATGGATTGTGCTTCTAGGATGGTATTTTTTAACAATGTCCATTCCTGTTTCACACCTTTTACCTTTGTAGCTGCACCTTTCAATTTAACTATTTTTCTCATTTTATCAACGTTTCCCTTTTGGAAGTTTAGTTCTGCAGCTGTGGATGTACTTACTGACCCCTTCAAATTTGATCATATTACGATCACTATTGTCAAGCAGCCCCAACACTGTTACTTCTCTCACCAAATCCTGTGCTCCACTGAGAATTAGATCTAAAATTGCTCCTTCTCTCATCGGTTCCTGAACCAATTGCTCCATAAAACTGTCATTTATTCCATCCAAGAACTTTATGACTCTAGAATGTCCTGATGTTTTACTTACCCAGTCAATATCTGGGTAATTGAAATCTCCCATTATTACTGCACTACCAATTTGGATAGCTTCCCTAATTTCTCTTAGCATTTCACTGTCTGTCTCACCATCTTTGCCAGGTGGATGGTAGTATACTCCTATCATTGTACTCTTCCCCAATACACAAGGGATTTCTACCCATAAAGATTTGATTGTGCATTTAGTCTCATGCAGGATCTTCTTTATCCTGTTGGATTCTTCGCCATCCCGGATATAAAGTGCCATCCCACCATCAAGTTGCTCCTCTCTGTATATAATTTGTATCCTGGTATAGCAATATCCCATTGGTTATCCTCTTTCCACCATGTCTCTGAGATGCCAATTAAGTCTTTGTTATCATTCACTGCTGTTGCGATCCCCCCCTGTTGCTGCGCTACAGGAGGTATCTTACCTTTCCTCCGGAGGCCGCTCCGAAGCCAGGGCCTCACCTGTGCCCCATCCAGGACTTGCTCCAGGGCCTGGGAGGCCTAGCTGTTCCTGAAGCCTGCCTGTGGCTTGTTCGGCTGTTTGGACTTCCTGTTTGGCGACGCCCTTCTCCCTAGGGGCCGGCCTGCAGCTCTCTACCCCAGTTATAGGGCCAGCAAGGGGCGGTCCTGGCAAACTCCTCCCAGGGAGTTGCCTTCAACCTGTAGTATATAAGGACTCTCAATTCACTTGCTACGGGCCTTTGGATTGGGTTCTACAGTTGCCTGTAACCTTGCCTGATCCAGGTCCACCGTGGTCTGCCTGCCTTGATGGTACCTTATCCTGACCTTGCCTTGATGTCTGTTCCTGTCTCTGTCCTGATGTCTACTCCTGATGTCGCCTGATGTCTGTTCCGGATCCAGTTCCTGCTTTTCCCTGATGTTCCTGCCTAGAGCTGCCTGGAGTGCAGCGTTCCTGCCTAGAGCTGCCTGGAGTGCAGTAATCTTCCGCTTTGTCTTCCTAGTGCTCTCCTGCTCTCAGCGTGGTCCGCGACTAGCCTTCCTGGGCTGAGTAGGGCGCGTATGGGATGGGGTGGTCCGCGACTCAGTCCTGTGGGTGGGCTGAGTAGGGCGCCCTGAGGGACAGTGCCCATGTCTCCTTCCAGTCCTTGCCTTTGATGTCTCTGCACCAGTCTTTGCCTCTGATGTCTCTGCACCAGCCTTGTCTACGCTGTCTTCAGTGTAAAGGACTCTGTCTGCCCTCATCCTCTGTCCGGCCTGCCACCCATTGCCGTTACCCAGCGGCAGGTCCGAAAGGGCCGGGAACAGTCGGAGGACCGTTCATCAATCAACTTCCCAGTGCTGGTTGCCATGAGTGTGCAGGTCCGGCTGAGGGTCAGACTCTGCTCCTTATCCCCGGCTTCTGTTCCTGCCTGCCTCACCATGCCAGCACCGGCTCACCTCCCACGGTGTGGCTGGGGCTCCTCCCTGGCTCTCGCCGTGGCCCAAGGGCTCACACCACCCGCTTGAGACGACCGCGCTCCGCGCGCGCTCGTAACACACTGCTATTCACTCTAATTCTCCCATCTTACTTTTTAGACTTCTGGCATTAGCATGCAAACATTTCAAAGTGTATTCTTTGTTTGTATTAACATTCTGTTTTTCATTTGACAGGGATAAATTGGAATCTTTTAGCTCAGGTGAGTTTTTAATTATAGGCACTTGGACTACTTTTCTTATTATTGGATCCTCTTTGTTGGATACCCTAACTCTAATGCTTCATTAGTATCCTTCAAAGATACCGCCCTCCAAACCATATGTGCTGCTGAACGACTGTCGGCTTTCCCCTCTGATTTAGTTTAAAAGCTACTCTATCTCCTTTTTAAAGGTTAGTGCCAGCAGCCTGGTTCCACTCTGGTTAAGATGCAGTCCATCCCTTTGGAAAAACTCCCCCTTCCCCTAAAGGTTCCCAATTCCTTACAAAACTGAATCCCTCTTCCTTGCACAATCATCTCATCCATTCATTGAGACTCAGGAGCTCTGCCTACCTCTGGGGATCTGCGCATTTAACAGGCAGCATGTCAGAGAACACTACCCTGAAGGTTCTGGATTTCAGCTTTTATCTTAAAAGCCTAAATTTGGTTTCCAGAACTTCCCTCCCACATTTTCCTTGCTCTGTCGCCTCTCTTGCCTCCTGCTTCACTCTGTGGCCTCCCAGGACTCTTTGCCTTGCTCTCTGGCCCCCTGGGCTTCTCTGCTTTACCTTTTGGTCTCTGGGACTGCTAGGTTCTCATATTCAGCCTTGTGCCCTGTTGGGCTTCCCAGTTCATTGTTGCCTATTCTGTCTAGTCCAGTCCTGCCCTTGTTCTGTCTTGCACCACCCTGTCCAGTCCTTGTTCTGTCTTGCACTGCCAGTTCCTGGTCTGTTTCCCTGCTCCCTTGCCCCGGTTCAGCTTGTGCCCTATATCCAGTCCCCAGCCTCAGCATGTGTCCAGACCTTTGCCTAAGCCTGTATCCAGTCAGAGCCAGAATTCAACCTTTTCTGTCTCCAGCTCCTCTCATGCCCTCAATATCAACTTAGCTTCAAGCCTTGTCTGTATAGATCAAGCTCCTGCATGTCTAGCCTCGTCTAGCCTGTGTTGCGCTGATGGTGGACCCTTGGCCCGAGGTGCGGTTGGCCCTACCAACAGGGCAAGCCCTACGGGTCCCAACCGTCAGGTGGCAGAGTAGGCTAGGAGACAGAGGCCAATTGGAGCTTCGCCAGTACAAACTAAAGTACGCGAAGGCGCGCTTTTTTAAAATCTACCCCTTGGTGTATAAGAGGTCGCGAAAGATCTCGTTCATCATTCATTGAAATAATGCAGGGGCATTGCAGAGTCTGAAAGGCATTACAAGGTATTCATAATGCCCATCTCTTGTGTTAAACGCTGTCTTCCAGACATCCTCTGAGCAAATACACACTAAATTGTAGGCACCCTGCAGATCCAGTTTAATAAAGGCAGTAGTGCCCTGTAGGTGGACAAACAGTTCAGAGATCAAGGGTAACGGGTACCAATACTTACGGGTGATAGCATTTAGCCCACAGTAGTCGATACAAGGTCTTAATGACCCATCCTTCTTCTTGACAAAGAAAAAACCTGCTGCTGCAGGCGAGGTAGACGGTCAGATAAACCCCTTAGCCAAATTTTCCTGGATGTATTTGGTCTTGACTCGAGTTTCAAGTAAAGACAAAGGATGAGTCCTACCCCTGAGAGGGGTAGTGCCAAGTAGCAGGTCAATAAGAACATAAGAAATTGCCATGCTGGGTCAGACCAAGGGTCCATCAAGCCCAGCATTCTGTTTCCAACAGAGGCCAAACCAGGCAACAAGAACCTGGCAATTACCCAAACACTAAGAAGATCCTACTGCTAGTGGGCTTCATCGTGGGAGGAGAGCGAGATCGCCACGAGTGAAGGTGAACTGGAGCTCCCGGGGTGAGAAGGCCCGGGCGTGGGCCTTTCAAGGCTGTGACACATAACAGCTTGCCCATCTCATCTAGCCTGTCCAGCCTGCCTTGCCTTACACAATGCTGTTTAGCTTTCGAAGCCAAGCCCTACTGACACCTAGAACCCAAGGGCTTAACCTGCAGGGAAGGGCGCTGGCTTGGTGGAAGGTATACCTTAGTCCAGCCCTGCAGTCTTGTTCTGCTCCTATGGGATTGTATCCTGACTCCTGCCTAGCACTCCTTGATAGAATGAAGAGACAGGAGTGTTTGCAGGGTCTCTAGTCAGCTTAGTATGTCTTATACAAAACTTTCTACTCATGACTTTTTTCCTGCTATAGCCAAATTGAACCAAATGACTTTAAAAGCTGTACCTGCTAGAAAGAATTTGACTCCAAAATCCATACCAGTTAGTTGGGGCTCCAGTCAGGAAACTGTTTTATTCTAAATGTGAAACCTGCCAGCACATGAGCCCACCTATGGAACCAGTGTGCAGTTTCTGTAAGCTTCCATACCCAGAAACTCCCTTCTGGAAATGTAGCCAGTGTCAGGTGGAAAACAATTGCTCTGCGCAGACCTGCTTTTCCTGTTTGACCCCTAAACCAGTTGCCTCTCTGAAAACAATCGGCATATTCTCCTTGAAAAGTGCAATCATAAATTGCCACACTAACTTAAGCTCTGCTTCTGTGAAGTCAAATTTAGCTCCTCTGCACTGAAAATCATTCCTGATTCAGACTTATATTATGTTTACCCTGGCTTTCAACTCTGAAAACCCCTACCATTCCTGAATGTGTATATTGCTACCTCTTTAATCCAGCCAAGTGGAGGTGCAAAAACTATCTATATACTATCTCCCACCTTTTAGAGACTTGCAGTAAATGTGTGTTTTTAAAAACCTCTCTCAAGACAATCACACTGGTATCTGCCTGTGTGCAGGCTGCTAAAGAAGCTACCAGCACTTGAGTTTTGAAAACAACAGATTCCTGGAAAACCTTGGTTTGCCAAATTTGTTTAAATTGCACAGTTAATACAGAAACAACTTGTGCAATCAAGTCCCTTACTTGGAAAGGCAAAATTTCCTTCTGAATCTAGCCCAGATAACCAGGGCAAAACATTGCACTGAATAGTTCTGTTCCGTCTCCATCTGCAGAAATTCTGGGTCAGAAAGAGCTAATTAAGCCAGACCTTGGAATTCTCCTGGCCCTCAGCTGCAAACAACCACCCTTTAATGAGAGCAGCTCTGAGTCCTAGGAAAGGAGAATGTAGCTTTTTCAAGCCTGTTTTCTCTGGATCTCTCCTGAGTGAACAGGACTGAGAAACCAACTCCAACTCAATTACACAGAATCCAGCCCAAATTGTTGTTCCCACCATATCTGCTGCCATAACCCCAGAGAAGTCCAATGCCTCTGTTTAAGCTATGAATGTTGCAAGAACACCTTTAAAACGGTCTGCTCATACTTCCTTTTCAGCCTGAAGGGACAGTTATCTCAATTCAAGCACTATTGGTCTCAGCTGTGCCTCGGCCCTAGGAGAAGTCCATTCCATCTATTCTTCTTCAGGAGAGACCCAGTCTTACTGATCCATTCTAGGAAGAGCCTGCAGCCACAGTGCTGCTTCTGAGGGAATCTGCCTCTCCAGCCCTTCCTCTGAGGGACTCCAGTCCTCTAACCCAGTGCCAGAAGGGAGATGCTGCTGCACTCACTCAGCATCAGAAGGAAGGCGCTGTTCCAGATGCCCAACCTCAAGAGATTCTGTGATGGCCATCCAATGCCAAAATAGAGCAGGCTCAGCCCTCCAATGCCTGAGTAATACTGTCTAGCACCAGGAAGATGCTAGTCTGGTTACCCAATCTTTGAGTAACCCTGAGCCAGAGGCCCAGCCATCGAGACACCCTGTGCCAGAGGCCCAGCCATCGAGATGCTTTGAACCTGTCGTCCAGTTTTGGAGAGGTCCTAAGTCATCAGTTCAGCCTTGGAGAGATCTTGAGTCATCAATCCAGCCTTGGACAGATCCCGAACCTGCAGTCCTGCCTCAGAGAGGCTCCAATCCAACTATCCAGCCTCAAAGAAGTTCATATTCCTCTGTCACGTCTCAGAGGGATGCCAGCACAGCCTGAAAGTACCAAGGAAATCATGGCTTGGTCCCTCAGCCATCCAGAGACCTTTATGAACCACAACAGCCTCTGAACCCACACTTCAAGGCCAGAGAAAACTTGATTCAGTACTGCAACACCTCAGATAACTTGTTCAAATACTTCAGTACCCCAGAAAATCTGTGATTTCAAAAATGACATGCCAGCAACCCTTCAGTACAAGTCTACTGCTGCAAACAACCCAGATCCAGTATCCAGCCTCCAAGAGATTCAGTCACTATATCCCAGTGGCAAAAAGGCTTTGCCCCAGTATTTGCAGACTGGACTTGTTAAACCTCTGCCTCCACTCTGAACAACCAAACTCCTAGCCAGAGCTCCCATGGTAAATGGGACCCAGCAGGAGGGGATCTTGAAGAGGGGGTACTGTCATAGTTTTGCCTACTGTGCTCTGATTCTACCTGCTATGACACCACCTCACCAGCAGAGGTCTCCAATGAGCTCTGCTTCCAGTTATCTGAGCCACCTCCTCACTGACCTCCTGACTCAGCAGTTTCTGCACTACTTAAGCCATCCTGTCCAGTCCATTGATGCTTCAGCGAATCACCTTGGCTCCCTGACATGGCCACCTTGTTCTTACTCTCCTGTCTTGCGTTGCAGCTTACCCAGGCTTACTGCCTTGACCTGTGGTCTCTCTTGGCCTCCTGCTTCATTATGTGGCCTTCCAGGCCTTCTTGCCACACTTTGTGGTCTTCCAGGCCTCCTTGTCTTGCTCTCTGGCCTCCCGGGCTTCCTTGCCTTGCTCTCTGGTCTCCCGGGCCTCTCTGCCTTACCTTACGGTCTCCAGGCCTGCTAGGTTTTCATACCCAGCCTTGTGCCCTGTTGGGCTTCCCTGTTTATTATTGTTTGTTCTGTCTAGTCCAGTCCTGTTCCTGTCTAGTCCAGTCCTGTCCATTCCTTGTTCTGTCTTGCCTGCCCTATCCAGTTCCTGGTCTGTTTCCCTGTCCTTGCCTTTGTCCCTGGTTCAGCTTGAGTACTATATCCATTCCCCAGCCTAAGCCTGTATCCAGTCCCCTGCCTGAGCCTGTATCCAGTCCCCAGCCTGAGTGTGCAACCAGTCCCCAATCAGAGTTGGTATTCATCCTTGTCTGTCTCCAACTCCTACCACGCCCTCAGTATCAGCTTAGTTTCCAGCCTTGTCTGTATCAAGCTCTTGAAAGTCCAGCCTGCCCAGCTCAACTAGCCTGTCTAGCCTCCCTTGCCTTACACCTGTTAGGAGCTGCTATCTGTTGGGAGGAGCAATCAGATAGGAGTTAGCAAGCTGTTGTTATTTAGGAGAGTTGTGGGTGGATCCTTGGACCAGTGGCAGATGACCACGCCCCCGGGGGAAGATCCTGAGAGGAACCACCGGTCAGGCTCAGAGTTAGGAGACAGACACACACTAGTTCTTTTATTAGACAGTATACTGAACCACCAGAGGTGGAAGTAGTGAGCTGGAATGCCTGGCTGGGCTGTAGTCCCTTAGATACTGGAACAGCGATCCCTGGAGGCTGAGCTGTAGAGAAACTGAAATATAGTGAGTAGGCAGGGTATGCAGAGTTAATGTACCGAACCTGATGGTAACACTCACACAATGTCTCATAGAAGCCCAGGAGCTGGAATGTATAGGCCCTCAAGGAACGAGTACCTGATTCCAGGGAAAGCTCTGAGAGAGCGATGGTAACTCACTGATGTAGTTGGCAGTGATGACTTCCAGGCAGAAGAGATTACGGAGCAAGTCTGGGAACGAGGGCCCTCGAGGAGCGAGTACCAGTTCCAGACTGTCACCTGAAAAACAAAGGAGAGAGCGAGGACCCGAGGAGCGGGTACCCCTGGTAAGTCTGAGGAGGCAGAGTAGCTTAGGTAGAGTAACCCCTTGCGAGTCCGTTCCTTGCTAACTCGATCTGTTAGCAAATTCTAAGACCTTATATATCCATCGCAGGTGATGTCATCTCAGGGGGACGCCCCTGAGGTTTGCGCCATTGCCGGTACTTCAATCGGGGCCTCATCGCGCACACGCCCCTAGGCCTCCAGAAACATGGCGGGTTGCAGAGTCTAGCCGTCTGGGGACGCCAGAGGACTTCGGCAGAAGGACGCCACGGCAGCCAATCCTCCCGCGGGCGAAGAGGGAGGCGCCAAATACGTAAGGAGGGTGGAGAGAGGGAATCGGGAACCGACGGACACAACAACACCATGATAGTCAGCCACTGAAGCCAAGCCCTACCAAACCCCAGGACATGCTAGAGTCATAAAGTTCTTGGATGGAATAAATGACAGTTTTATGGAGCAATTGGTTCAGGAACCGATGAGAGAAGGAGCAATTTTAGATTTAATCTATTATGAGTTAACCAACACTTCTCAGAATTTAAGCATAATGAAACCAAAGCTAAAGTATCAGAGTAGGATGAGTTGTAAGGAACGAAAAATTGTATGTCATCAGCATAGATTTCGTAATTTATGCCAAGACATGAATGAAGTTGACAAAGCAAGGGGGGGGGGGAGGGGGGGAGGCTAAGTAAATATTAAAGAGTATAGTGGAGGGGGGCAGAGCCTTGAGGGACACCAGAGAACACTGTATTCCAATCAGAGCAAGATGAGCCAATCCTTACTTTCTGGGTTCTTTCATTTAAATATGAAGAAAGCTAATTAAATATTATTCCAATGATACCAACTGATTTTAGTCACATGAGAAGGATGATGTGGTCTAGGATGCAGCAGTTATGTCAAGTAGAACCAAAATATAATAAATATTAGAGTCAAACCCAAATATCAAATGAAAAAAAAAGTAATAAGATTTCTGTACTAAGGCCCATCCTAAATCCATGCTGCTGATGGTCAAAGATGGTGTTATCATTAATAAATTCAGTTAGTTGGTGTAGAATTACAGACTCAATGATTCTTGCAAGTGATGTTAGTGAAGATATAGGCAGAACGTTTTAAAAATCTAAATGATCTATTGATGCTTTTTTTGGGATGGGGGTAACCAAGGCATGTTTTAAAGAGATGATTAGTATACCTGATGAAAGCGATAAGTTTTACCATGCTTATTGCTAATATTGTAATTTATAATGAACACACTTGCGCCCACATATGTGTGTATGAATGCAAGAGTGTACAAACGCAGGAATTTTAATTCAAATATTGTTATTAAAATTTCAACATTCCAGCAAGATCAAAGGACTGGTTAGTCCTTTACAGCCCTCAGTCTATGAGACATAGTAGTCATGTATGAGAATTTTACAGATAAACACCCAGCCAACATACTCCCCCCTCTTCTCACCCTCACCTCTTTCTTAGAGAGTTCCTGCCATACAGTGTAAATAGATGAAGGAGACTAAATATAGCGCAATGTCGACTACTATGGATTCCAGGTAGGTGAGCAAAAACTTTGGCTCAAGAAAAGTAATTCAAAATAAGACTTTTTCCTCTAGATAGCAGTGATTGCACGAGTCCCAATTTTTCAAAAACACTCTCTTCTTTTTAGTTATATCAGTCTTTTCAGTATATTTTTCAAAAAAGCACATCTGATGTAGTGAGTTAGAGATGACGGATCTTCACTTAACCAATAATGTAGAATATCTTTCTTTGTAAGCAAAAGTACCTTCCAAGCCCATAACTTCTCAAATTAATTTTGAAAGGTGATGCCCCAGAATCCTTCAAACAAGAGAACTTTAGAATTCATAGGCAGTCAGACTTCTCTGACTTTTTCCACATAATCTAACATCTTTTCCCAGAACAGGTCCAAAATAGATGCCCCAAAGTACCAATACTCAGCTTACATTTGACACATTTATCAGTGGTAGAGATTTTTTTTGAGGTGAGCGAGTTTCTGAGGGACACAGAATTTCAGGAGAAATTTATATTGCATGGGGGAGTACTGCTTGTTACAGACTGAATCCCAGCAAAACACCACATATATTCAGAATGAGAAAAGTCAACCCCCTAATTCTTGTTTCCAGGAGGCTAAGATATTATCAAACTGCAGGAGTTCATCTCTTTTTAACATCTTAAGAGTTCAGAGATGAAATCATATGTTGAACTGGGTCTTCTAAATCAAAGAGATCAGAGAATCCTGTTGATAAGTTGCAACACCCCCTTATGTAGTGACTGAACATAATGTCTAGCCTGCAAGAAAAAAAAATGTGTGTGGTCAGGCTCGAACTCACGTTGCACATCCTGGAAAGCTTTCACCGTTCCTTCCTCGGTTATCAAGTGAGCAATCAGGGCAGTGCTAGACTTTTTGCTGCCTTGTACAAACAATTATTGTGCTCCTCCCCCCCCCCCACCACACTTCATTCATTCTCTGTCCCGAGCCTGCCAAAAAAAGCCCAGCTCCTTCCAACAGCCTAAACTTTAAAAACTGTCACCCTCTACCCTCCAGGTCTTCACACCGTCCCCTGGAATCCATTGGTGGTGCAAGTGTATTTGCTGTCTTAAGTTAGTCTTATACCCTTGCACCCTTGCACCCCTGCCTCCTGTTCTCTTCACTTACATGGTTAAAAATTATGCATTTATAATAGATTTTGCATGAAAAAAATATTCAAAGGAAAGTCTTCTCAGGTAAAAAATATATCATAAGTGGATCATGTGATGTGGTGAGCAGAGAGGACGTGTCTGCCTCACGCTCCAGGTGCCTTCCCTCTACAGATCCCCTGTCACTGGGATTCTGTGACCCTCTCCTCCTGACTGGCCTCTGAGTGAAACTGTGAAAGGAAGATGGCTCCAGCGACATTTTTTAAACTTCTGCAGTGCAGTATGACCACACGTCTCGCAAGGAAAAAAAAAGAAAAGCAGTGCAAGACCAATGACAAAATGGCCACCATGCATTCTGTATGCTCCGATGGGGCCTTGAACGATTCAACAGTGGTGACTCTCACCACAGTTTTCGTAACTGCTCCAAATTCACGATTCAATGCATTATCAGCACAGATGACTGAAATTAAAAGCTTGCTTTTGGACTATACTTCTCATATGGGCATTGTTGAAGATCGGGTGAGCATACTAGAAGATGATACTACCGCTCTCCAAGTAAAAAGTTGCTTCCCTAGAAAAACTTGTGGTTACACAGGAAATGAAATTTGAAGATTTGGAGAATCGTTCATGGCGATAAAACCTTAGATTTGTGGGCTTTGCCAAACAGATAGACGATGTGAAATTATACTATATTATTGAGAACTGGCTGCCCGCGGAGCTGGGCTACAGGACTTGGTCAGGAGTATCAAAGTGGAACATGTGCATAGTATAAGTGGTGCGTCATCGGATCAGAAAATGCCAAGGATTGTGGTGGCAAATATATTAAATTTTGCCCACAAAGTGAAACATTGGCAAGCATATCATAAAAAGAGAGAACTGAACTATGAAGGACAACGCCTGATGATTTTTCAAGACTTCTCCCCTAAAGTCTCACAGCTACAGCACTCATACTCACCAATCTGTTCTGACCTGCTGAACCGTCAGCTTTACCCGGCTCGACTTAAGATCTGGACCAATGATGGCATAACATTTTTTGAGTCGCCCAAAGCAGTGGAGGATTTTCTCAGGGATGTTGCAAAATCGACCACCTGAGGACTGTTGATGGCACTAGCCTGTTCATGGAGGCCTTACTATTCCAGATTCAATGTTTACTGATGCAGGGCCCGCTGCTCTTGACTAAAGAACATAGTTTCACAATTTGCTTTCAAGGGGGGCTATTATAACTGCTTCACTAACTCACTCTGCCTGGGCTATAAGGAGCGGTCCTTAGGAGCAGTCCTATTTGCTCCCAGTCCAGAGTATGAACTTGTTTTGGGGTGCTGAGCGGGATAGAGGAAGGCACCTGTGCACATCAAACTGATCTCTGATGGAAGAGACTTCTTTCTCTTCTTGTGGGAAGCTATATTGGGGCAGGGGTTTGGGTTGGGGGTGGGGAGTAAGGTAGTTAGGGAGAGTGGTGGGAGGAGGGTCCGGGTACATCCAGGAGGCGTAGTTGGATTTGTATGTTATGTAATTATGAGAGCATATTTATGTTTGTGCAGGATAAGTAATATCTTTGCCGCAGATATACTTATATGCCTCACCATTTAGACTGTGAACTTTTTTCATCTGACCTTTGGACACTCATCAATTCTTGTAGTCTCTTATGGAGGTTTCTTTTTATTTATTTTTTTCTTTCTTTCTTGAATAATGGCTAATACACTCAAGTTTGTCACCTGGAATTTAGCGGGGCTGGGCACCTCAATAAAAAGGGAAAAAGTTCTTTCAAATTTAAATAGGCTCAAAGGATCTATTATTTTTTTTGCAAGAGACACACATGACCGCAAATTCCCACCTAAAACTAAAAAAGAAGGGATTTAACCAAATTTTTGAAGCCCATGGTTATTCACATAGTCGAGGGGTTGCTATAATACACAAGTCTGTTTCCTTCCAGTGGTGGAGATCTTAGTAGACTCCAGAGGTCATTACATCATAGTGAAGGGGTTTCGTTTTGGTAAAAATATTATTTTGCTATCAATCTATGAGCCTAATCAATATGACCACAGCTTTTTCTCTGATTTGGTGTTTCAGGTGGTCGCCTTTGACAGGGCGCCAATTATTTTAGGGGGCGATCTTAATTGTGTTGCCAATCCCATCTTAGACCGCTCCTCCCAATCCATGTGCAGACCCCTGGGTTCCAATAAAGGAATTCCTTTTTTATGTGACTCCCTACAACTTCTTGACGCATGGCATGTACTGAATCCTGGTTCGAGAGAATTTATACATAATGCACGTTCAGTAGATTCTAAAGCTCAGCTTGACTACATTTTAATTACAGATTCTTTATTTTCACAACTCCAGAGCTCAAGGTGGTTTCAGACCATTGCCCAGTGACATGTGTTTTGCGGAAACCAGGCTCTGACCAAGACTTTTCTAATTGGAAGATGCTGATGAAAGACAAGGATTTCAAAGAATTTTTGATCGCCAAATGGCAGGAGTTTGATGTTTACAACGCACAACATCACTCAGACTCCATTCTTTTTTGGGAAACTGCAAGGCGGTACTCCACGGAGACATTATTAGATACTCAAGCAGGCATAAATATGAACTGGGTAAAGAAATTCTAGAGTTGACCGCTTGTTTTAACATCTGTACAAGAGATATGAATCCCACTCCTGATGCTCAGCGTAAGTTTTTAATATTGAGAACATCACTCAACGAGATCTTGCACAAAAGAGCGACATCCTCCCTGTTTTCTCTGAAGCATAGACTATTTCTCCATGGTAACAAAGTTGGCAAGATATTAGCACATCTTACAAAAGGTGATCACAAACATACTTATGTTTCAAGTCTTTGGATAAATCAGGGATAGTAATTACATTGTCTGCAGGTATTACAGCTTTATTTCAGTTCTACTATCAGCAACTTTATTCAGCGGATAGGGAAGATTTGGTGGCAAGAGATCGATTTAAGCAGCAGATCTCACTATCAAGTCTGACCACTGAGCAAGTAGAACAGTTGAATGGGCAATCTAGAGAAGAGGAAATATCAGCTGTGATCCAAAGCCTCCAAAACTTTAAAGCACCCAGCCCTGACGGGCTGCCAACTTTCTTTTATAAGATACTGTGCCCAGTTGTGCTGCAAAGTATGAAATCCTTGTTCAAGTCTTTGGTGGGCCATGGGATCATGCCTGACTCGCTTTGAATGGCCAACATAATAGTTTTACCCAAACCTGGTAGAGATCCGGCAGAACGTTGGCTTATAGGCCGATATCATTATTAAATGTAGACATTGAGATACATGCTAAGGTACTGGCCAACCGATTGGCAGACATTCTTCCATCTTTAGTTTCTCCGGGGCAAGCTGGTTTCATAAAAGGGAGGTGTTCTTGTTTTAACATCAGGAGTATCTCTCTTTTGTTAGACCTTTGCAAACATAAGTTTGTTAAACCTATCCTGGTAGGCTTTGATGCCGAAAAAGCCTTTGACAGAGTCTCTTGGTCTTTTTTGATGTTTTAGATACATTTGGATTCTCAGGCTTTTAACTTCAGCTATTAGGGTATTATACTCCAACCCAGGTGCCAGGATCTGGGTTAACAATTGTTTATCGACTACTTTCTCACTGACAAGAGGCACTCACCAAGGTTGCCCCTTATCCCCATTGCTGTTTATTTTATCAATTGAGCCGCTAGTACATGCCCTTCAAAATCTTCTGGAAACCTATGTAGCGCTTAATAAATTTGTCCTTCAGAATACATTTTTATTTGCAGATGACATCCCTCACACACATAGCCTTCTTCCGCTTATATTAGATATATTTGCAGTTTTCGGATCTTTTTCGAGGCTCAAATTAAATCTGGAAAAATCAAAGGCCCTGGATGTCTTGGAACATCTGCAAGAATCCTGGTCGGATATTTCTTTGTGTTGGGTAGTAGATACAATTAATTTTTTTTTTGGGGGGGGGGGTCACGTGATGCTTCAGATGGAGTGAGATATGCGATTCTCGCTCCGTGCCTTCTCACCAAATTCACCATCCCCACCAGCAACAATGGTGATTTAACCACACATCATGCTAGGTAAACAGAATAACTTCAAACAGTGGGTCAAACAGAGGTATGTCTACGCGTCTTACTAAAAAAGAGAGAGTCAAAGAGAAGGAACCAACAACATCGAGCGTGAACAAGATGGCAATGACTTCCTCACCTACGGCTTCCCAACGCTTTCCAATGAAGCGATCATGGAGCTGAAATTAGCAGTAGTGGCAGCTCTGGAATCCGAATTTAAACGTCTAATGGATAAATTTGAAGAGGTTTCGACCCGACTCGCTAGCTATCTCACAAGGATGGGTTAGATGGAACAGTGGATAGAAACAAATCACTAATGTGTGCAAAACGACAAGTATGGAACTTCAAACCTTAAGAGCAGAGATCCAAAAATACGAGGATTGCTTAGAAGACCTCGAAAACAGGTCACGTCGTAATAAGAGATGTTGACCTGGCCTCCTTTCTAGAAAAATGGCTGACTAAAGAATTGGGCCTTAATGGAATGCGGGACCCTCTGCACATTGAACGCACTCATCGGATTGGGAGTAAAAGGGATGGAGAGGCTCGTCCACAAGCAGTAATCTTTAAACTACTAGATTTCTCCCATAAAGTAGAGATCTTACAAGCCGTACGTTCAGAGAAAAAGCTGATTTATAACAAAAACCATTACGATTTTTCAGGATTATTCCTCCATATTGCTGCTTCAGCGACGTGAGTTTTCACCAGCCTGTACCAGATTCTACAAACTGGGCATAAGTTTTGCCTTATTTTATCCCGCTAAACTTAGTGTTCAACTACCAGAGGGGCCTAGATGGATACAGTCTGCAGCAGAGGCCATTAAATTGGTTGAGAATCTAGAAAGGAAACGGGAAAACATTTCACAAGATGGTTGAATGGCCTTTATGAACTCATGAATGCTAACAATAATGCGGATTATCAGATGCTTTCTTTTTATTTCTTCTACCGAGGTAAGGTAGAAGGAGAAAACCTAATCACAAATTTACCCAGTGATTATTAGAGCTGTCAGATATGTACTGAGGCCATGAGGAATATATTTTCAAAATGGCATACTTTTTCAGTTTTACTGGTGAGGTTATTCATTATTTTACTTAAGAGTTTTTCATCTGGACCTACAGACTGTTTTGGATCACCACACCCATTCGGAACTTAGATAACTGAGGGCCATAAGGAAATATGGACAGTCCAGGACGGATTATTGTGGGCTGGAAGTTTAATATTGAACCACAAAACTTTATTACTAAAGGAGGGGCAGGAGTTATGGCATACGGTCATCATGCTGATCTACGTTTTTTTCTTCTTTTATCAAGGGCAATTGATCTGGCTGGGACAGCTGATAACCAGAAACGTATTTAATAGGTTTTTCCCAAAAGGATTGATCAATGGACACTACAATCCTCCTGTATCGGGAACACAGTTTGGATAACCGTTGTTAATACAGTTTTGTTCATTAACGCCAGTATATCAATGGTGTAAAGAGTACTGTATACTTATTGGACAAATGATAGGACTTTTCTAAAATGTCCTCCTGATTTTGTGCCAGATACCAATTTTGCAAATATAATTGGCACTCCTTTACTAAATGGGGGGGGGGGGGGGGGTGCATGGGTAGTACAGAGGGGCGCATCACATACAATGTGACTTCATATTACAGACGAGAGGAATTAGGGATCAGGGATGGATTGAGAGGAGGGAGGTATAGTGGGCAGGGGTTAACAGGGGGATGTGAGGACAAAGAATGTTTTATTTGATCAGTGTTGGTAACTATTAATAGGGACATCAATATAATGGGGGGATCCCATAGCTGGGGTGGTTTCCTCCTATGGACATTATCTGTAGGTTTTAGGTTTTTATTAGGTATAATACAAATAGACCCAGGGTAAAATGACTTTCAAACTTGTCTCCTGGAATGTTTGTGGCACAGGGTCGCCCATTAAAAGATCTAAAATCCTATCTGCACTGAAGAAACAGAAAATAGATATCTGCCTATTACAAGAAACACACCTCAATGACAAAGAACACTGAAAACTTAAAAGAGATTGGGTGGGATAGTTCTTTGCTTCGGCAACCAGCTACACCAGCTGATCGGGTGATCAGCTGGTGTAGCAATTCTGGTACATAAAGCAGTTACGATACAAGTTATTAAGAAATGTTCAGATCCACAAGGCAGGTTTCTCATTGTAATAACTGAAATAAGGGGCAATGGCCGCTGTGTCAGAGGCCTCTGGCCCTGCCCCGGAGAACCCCGCCTCGCACCCTGACCACACCTTTTTGCAAGCCCCGGGACTTACACGCGTCCCAGGCCTTTACGCGCATCGCCGGACCTTTTTAAAATAGGCCCGGTGCGCGTAAACCCCCCCCCCCCCCTATTATTCTGAATTGTACTTTTCTTTTTTTTTTTGTAACTTTCTGTTTATTAAATCAACCATGTGTAAACAACTTAATACAGTCAATAGCACACATTAACATCGGAATAACAGACATCAAGTCTGCACCATACAGGATATAACATAAATACACCACCAACTTGACTCCATTCTAAACAGAAACTGCAAAGCATCCGGTTAATGTTATATTCCCCACTCCCCCCCACCCCTCCCACCCCTAGCCCAGTCCTCTAAGCTGTAATATGCATCTTCAGGAAGAAGTAGACCAGTGTTGGTAAGGTTGCCAGAATTTGTGGAATTTCGCCAACGTATCCTTGCTTAAAGCCGTCAGGTGTTCCATGAGATAGATCCATTTCAGCCTCTTGAGTACCGTCGAAAATTCAGGAGCCTTGTGCAATTTCCAATGCATTGCTATCTCACCCCTCACCGCAAAGGCCACAGCCCGGATAAAGGCACTGACCATCGGAGAGCGTTGCTCATCTGGTATATTCAACAACATTTCCTTCGGGCTGAGTTGTATGTCCAACTTCAATACCTGTTTCAACCAGGTTGCTGCTTGGTGCCAAAGTGGAGTAATAACCGGACAGGTCCACCACATATGATAAAAATCACCCTCCAACCCACATTTTCTCCAACAGGTAGAGTCTGGACGCAACCCCATCCTCTTCAATTTAGAAGGAGATTGATACCATCGAAATAACATTTTATAACTGTTCTCTAATAATTGAGCCGCTATAGAGCTGCGACTGATAGCTTTGAAGCAAGCTTCCCACTCCCCTTCTGTAAAAGGAGCCCCCAAATCTTTTTCCCAAGCAGTGATATGCCATACCGAGTGTGACACCGCCCCATTAAAAAGGGTATAAAGTTTTGATATCACCCCCCGTATCTCACATGCCTTTTCACAATACCCTTCAAGGAGCGTCTTGCCTTTAAGCATGTCCCTCCGAACCTCCTTAACATACATAAAATGTCGCAGCTGTAAATATGCGTATCTATCCGTCTCCGTCAAATGGTAGGTTGCACATAAATCCTCAAAGGATTTCACGCCGGGAGCCACCCACAATTGACCCAGTGTGGTAAGACCATTTCCGGCCCAAACCTGAAAGGTCTTCCCCACCCGCCCAATGGCAAAAGTGTCACACCCCTGAATCCGCGTGGAGAAGAAATGTTGCCTATCCCCCACCAATTGTCGTCTCCACCGGCGCCAAAGCATCAACGTATTAGCTAAGCAGGGTGATAAACTATGCAAATCAAGAGGAAGCCGGCCTCCACCCCATAATAAATCCTCGACCACAACTGGAGTTATCATAGCCCGTTCTATCCTCACCCAAGGTTTTACAATTTTACAATTATGGTAATCAACCACCGCCCTTAATTGGGAAGCTAGATAATATCGCAACAAATTGGGCACCCCCAGTCCACCGTCCAATTTACGCTGATACAGGATTGCCCTCGATACCCGGGGTGGCCTCCGTTTCCAGATGAATGAAAAAATTTTAGTTTGAAGCCGCTTTAAATAGGGAACTGGCACCGAACATGGTAAAGTCTGGAATAGGTATGCCAGACGCGGAAGATAAGTCATTTTAAGCGCTGCAATACGCCCCAGCCAAGTAAGAGTCAGTCTATCCCAGGTTTGTAAGTCTTTGTCTAACCTTTTGTTAAGTGGCGTGTAATTCATATCAAACAAGTCTTTATAGTCAGGGCCCAAATGTACTCCCAAATATTTAACTGAGTGTTTTGCCCACTGGAAAGGGAACTTTCGTTTCAAAGTCGTGACCACATCGAAGGGTAAGCTGATAGGCAAAATCTCCGATTTATCTGTGTTGATCTTAAAACCGGATACCTGACCATATGCCTCAAGCCTCGGCATTAGGCCCGTCAGCGAACCTTCAGGTGCTGTCAGGGTAAAAAGCACATCATCCGCATATAGTGCTAGCTTGTAAGTATCAGTGCCCACCGTAATACCCTGTATGCTGCTATCCAATCGTATGAGTGCAGCCATAGGCTCTAAACAGAGTGCAAATAGTAAAGGAGATAACGGACAGCCTTGACGTGTCCCTCTCTGCACTTCAAAGTTCGCCGAATAATTCCCGTTTACTTTAACGCAAGCCATGGGATTACAATATAAAGCTTGCACCCACGTCAAGAAAGGACCTCCCAAGCCCACCTTCCTCAGAACCTGAAACAGGAAAGGCCAATGCACCCTATCGAAAGCCTTCTCGGCGTCCACCCCAAACAACACCGAGGGAACTCGATGCGATCGCGCATAGTATATTAAATTTACTACTTTGCGGATGTTGTCACTGGCCATTCTGCCGGGCATAAAGCCAGCTTGATCTTCGTGTACCAGAGTCGGGAGAACTATCTTTAAGCGATTAGCTAATATTTTCGCCAACAACTTCAGGTCCATATTAATAAGGGAGATCGGACGATATGAGCTACAAAGCATGGGATCCTTACCAGGTTTTGGTAGAATAGTAATGCCTGCCACGTTCGCCGCCGCAGCAAGCTGACCGCCCTGCCGGAGACTATTGAACATATTTGCTAAAGGACCCGCCAATTCGTCCTTAAATTTCTTATAGAAAAAGGGAGTATAGCCATCCAGTCCCGGGGCCTTTCCTGATTTCAGGTCAGAAATAGCACTAGTAATTTCCAATATGGAGATGGGGCGAGTAATACTATCCATCATTGAAGCATCTAGACACGGCAACTCAATCCCGTCCAAATAATCCCGTATATCACCCTCAGTAGCAAGATCCTCCCTTTTATACAAAGTAGAAAAAAACTGGTTAAACTGAAGTCCTATGCTCTCTCCATCCAACACTATGGTCCCGTCAGCTGCTTTAATTTTAGTAATTTGGGACTGGGTGACTCTCGCCTTTAAAGCATGCGCTAGGAGCTTCCCGGCTTTGTTACCGTGCTCATAATAAGTTCTTTTAGTAAGATCCATATGATATGTAATTTCAGCCGCATCTAGCTGCTGAATTTGTTGCCGAAGATCTCCCAATGTTTCCAATAAACTCTTACTCGGCTTCTGCTTATGGGCTCGTTCAGCCACCTCTAGCTTGCCCTGTAGTTCAGAACGTTGCTTAGCTTTTTGTTTCTTGTGGAAAGTCGCCAGCGCTATTAATTTTCCCCGAAGCACTGCCTTGAGGCAATCCCACAGCACTACGGGCGTTACGTCCTCAGCAGTATTATAAAACAAATAATCTTGAATGGCCAAACGGATTTCCTGAACTACCGCTTTATTTTTAAGCAGCGAGTCATTCATTCGCCAAAATCTGCGACCCCTCTTTAAACCCGCCATATTGAAGGACCACCACACCGGAGCATGGTCAGACCATACAATACTACCTATCCCCACATCAGAAGTGGCCCCTACTAGAGTATTATCAATTAGAAAATAATCAATCCGGGTATAAGAGTCATGAGCCTTAGAATAAAAGGAATAATCCTTTCCACTAGGATTACGGTCCCGCCAAACATCAACCACTTTCCATTTCCCCATAAAGGAATGTAAGGCCTTCTGATCGACCAAGGAGTAGTGGCCCCCCCCTTTGGAACAATCTTGCGCAGGGTTGATAGCTAAATTAAAATCACCACCAACTATCAAGCTCCCGCTAGGAAACCGGAGCAGCTGGTCATCTAAACGTTCCAGAACGTCTCTCTGGCGGACATTAGCATTATAGAGAGATACCAAAGTGTAGATAGTCTGACAAATAGTCAAGGAGACTACAATAAATCTACCATCAGAGTCCCGGTATACCTTGTCTATATGAGCGGGGAGATCCCGAGAAATCAGTACACCAACCCCCGTATATTTCAGCTGTGGCGTACAAGCTGCCAGAAAAATGTGAGGGAAGTGTATGGATTGTAATAGATGTTCATGTTTCTTACGGAGATGTGTCTCCTGAATAAGCAGAATACTAGCTTTGAAAGAAAGAGCCTCTTTGAACAATCTCTTACGTTTAGATGGGTGATTGAGACCCTTAACATTCAGGGATAATATCTTAATGGTCATCATAATGGAATAACCATCCTGACTCCCTCGAGCTCATGATCTTCACACGGAAGGCTCTTCCAGCCACTGTGCCCCCGGGCCACAATCTGCCACAGATCCCCATCCTGGTACCATGATTTCCTGTTTCTCCACAGCCTACTAGCCCACTCCATACACCCCAGAGGCTTCCCTGTCCCCTCCCCCCAACCCCCCATTCCCCTCCCATCCCCCCCTTCCCACACCCTCCCCCCATCCCCCCCATACTAGACCCCTGCCGAGTAAACATCGACAGGATGAGCTGGAGAAGTAAGTGAAGTCCCCCCCCTCCCCCCCCCCGTAGCTTCCACTGGAAACCAGCTAAAACATACACATAACATCAAACAGATTTAAACAGGTTAACGCTAAATAGTAAGCAACCAAAGTAGACCATCTGAAAGTGGAACCCCAACATAGATAGGTAAGACCACTGCCTGCAGTCCAAAACTGCACGAGGAAGCCAAGAAGAAAATGGCCGCCGTAGCTCAGTCCACACCGTCAGTCGTTTCGCCGCGATCCAAAGATTTCCTCTGCAACCGGGAGCCCGATTTTCCCACTCTTTGCCATCTAGGTCTTCCCGGCCCCGCGACCCTCAGGAGGGGAATCTCATCAACAGGTACAGGTAGTCCCGCCGCCGCCAAAATCGAGGCCGCTGCCGCTGTATTCTTAATATGATGAGTGACGCCATCTTTTGTAAAGGCGAGGCCCACAGGATATTGCCAGCGATATTTCAAATTTTCCTTCCGAAGCAGAGAAGTCACGGGCTGTAGTTCCCGTCTCTTTTGAAGTGTGATCGCCGCTAGATCATTATAAATCGCCACCGTCTGGCCATTCCAACTGATATCCCCGAGCTTGCGCGCTTGTTGCATCACCGCGTCCTTGAGGCGAAAACTTTGCAGGCAGGCAATAATGTCTCGGGGAACATTGGGGTTCGGAGCCCGCAACGCCCGGTGTGCTCGCTCGATAATGATTTCCTCCCCAAACAGCTCTTGAGGCTCCGTGCGGCTGTCGAGAATATGCCTGCATAAGTCCTGCACCGTTCGACTAACCTCTTTATAATTATCAGTTTCGGGTATCCCTCTTATTCTAATATTAGAGCGACGTGATCGATTCTCGAGATCCTCGAGTTTCAAAAGGATTTCCTCACTCGTCGATTGCAAATCTGTAACATCAGTTTTAAGACGCGATACTTCAATTGCCTGCCCCTCCACCATATTTTCCGCATCTTCAACCCGGCGGCCAAGCTCGCCTAGTTCAGAGCGAAACTCATTTAAAGCATCATGCATATCCGTCTTTATAGATTTTAAATCTTTTTGAATTTCGGTGAACCATTGTTTAAAATCTGCTTTCGTGGGTTCCGAAATCAGTCCCGACATACTCAGATCTGGAGCGGCAGGGGCCGTATCAGTTGGCTCAGTGTCAGTTCGTGTAGCCCCGTCCGCCATCACCTGATCTCCGGCGTCCGGTATCGCGCTCAAGGCCGCAAATCTGGAGCCATTCGGGTCATACGCAAACGATTTTAAGTCCATCGATTTTTTCCGCTGTGTCATCGCAAAGGAAACTATAATCCTCTGGCTTATCACAGAAGTGAAAAATTAGCCGGTAGTGCTCAAAAAAGCTGAAAAATAACGGGGTAGGAGAGGAGCTATCGCTTCAGGCGACCATGCTGTAGGGCTGACGTCACTTCCCCCTAAATTGTACTTTTCTGATGGATTTGATTCAACTCATTGTACAAATTTTGTATCACAATTAGGGCTGAAGCCTTTTAGTGATCAACATTTACAACAGTTAAATAATCCAATCAGTATCGACGAATTTAAGGAGAATATTCATATAGTTAAAACATTTAAGACTCCAGACCCTGATCGGCACACTGCAGAGTTTTACAAAATTTTAGTGGCTACGATTCCTTCAGTATTAAGTAAATCATTTAATGCTTTAATATCACAAGGCTCCTTTCCCTATAATAGCTAGGTAAAGATCCAACTTCTGTAGTTTCATAACGCCCGATATTGCTTTTAAATTATGATCAGAAATTACTAGCCAAAGTTTTGGCAGATAGATTAGCTCTGATTCTGCCTGAATACATTGGTGAGGGGCAGGTGGGTTTTGTTAGAGGCTGTTCAGTATCAGCTAATATACATAGATTATTTCCGGCCATTTCCCTATGTACGAATAGTCAACAACCTTTCTTAGTGGTCAGTTCTGACGCTGAAAACACATTCAACGGGGTGGAATGGCAATATCTTTTTGCTGTCCTACAACATATGGGGTTAAAGGGCCTTTTTTACCAGGGAATTCAACTTTTATATACTCATCCAATTGCTACTATCATAGCAAATGGTGAAATGTCCCCACTATTTCCATTTCTCAGAGGAACTCATCAGGGCTGTCCCTCACTGTTTGTTGCATCCGTCGCTGCTTGACGCCCTCCTTACCTCTGTGGCAACTCCCTCCAGGTCAGATGGATGGTTAGCTGCCACGGCGTCTTCTTGCTGTCTCCCTCCGGCATCCCTGGACCGGCACGACGCTGTGGATCCGCCATATTCCTGATGACGTAGGGTGTACGCGCACGCTCGCTCCGATTGATGTACCAGCAAGGACGCGAACCTCGGGGGTGTCCCCCTGAGAAGACGTCATCCGCTTCCAATATAAAAGGTCTCAGTATTCGCTAATAAATCAAGTTAGCAAGGGATTGCTTCGGCTTTTCTCCGAAGCTACTTTGCCTCCTTGAACTTACCAGGGGTACCCGCTCCTCGGGGGCCTCACTCTCTTTTCTTTATTTCAGATTGCTGATAGGAACCGGTACTCGCTCCTCAAGGGCCCATGTTCCTGAACACTCTGAAGATTCTCTACAGCCTGGAAGCTATCGCAGATACAGACATTTGTGAGTTACCATCGCTCTCTCAGAGCTTTCCTTGGAACCAGGTACTCGCTCCTCGAGGGCCTAACCCTTTCCAGCTACTGAGCTTCCTAAAGACCTTATGTGAGTTTTGTCATCTAGTTCTGGCTATGAACACAGCATACCCTATCTACTCACTATCTATAGTTTCTCTACAGCTCAACCCTGGGATCGCTGTTCCAGTACCTGAGGGACTTCAGCCCTGCTGGGCATATCAGCTCACTACTGCCACCTCTGGTGGTTCTACTAACCTGTTTAATAAAAGGTTTTAATGATCCAAAGACAACGACAAACCTTTTCCGTCAGAAAAAAATCAACGGAACCAGGGGTCACGATTTGAAGCTCCAGGGAGGAAGACTCAGAACCAATTTCAGGAAGAATTTCTTCACGGAGAGGGTGGTGGATGCCTGGAATGCCCTTCTGGAGGAAGTGGTGAAGACCAGAACTGTGAAGGACTTCAAAGGGGCGTGGGATAAACACTGTGGATCCATAAAGTCTAGAGGACGTGAATGAAGAGTGGGTGGCTTGCGGGAATGACGGCTACTACCTGGAGATAATACCCTTATTCAATAAACATACACACGGTTAATGCGACTCCAACATTGCTCTAAGCTTCAATGGCAAGAGGAAATGTGGAATAAAGGATTTGCATTCACAAAAAAGCAGGGAGGAGCTTGCTTGTTACGGCGGTTACTACCCCAAAAGAAATAAGCCTGATACTTCACTTTCAATGCATATCCAGCACAGCTCTCTGCTTCAACGGCAGGGGAGAAAGCAAAATTGCTTACCTTGTAATAGGTGTTATCCCAGGACAGCAGGATGTAGTCCTCACATATGGGTGACGTCACTAACTGAGCCCTAACTTCTGTCAAAGTTTCTAGAAACTTTTGACTGGCAGCCTGAGGCTACTGAGCATGCCCGGCATGCCATGATATTCTCTGTCACAGGGGTCTCACTTCAGTCTGGTATGTAGCAATAAGCTTTAGCCAAAAATTAAATATAAAAAATGAGGCCCAACTCCGCGGGGTGGTGGGTGGGTTCTGTGAGGACTACATCCTGCTGTCCTGGGATAACACCTATTACAAGGTAAGCAATTTTGCTTTATCCGAGGACAAGCAGGATGCTAGTCCTCACATATGGGTGATTAGCAAGCTAGAGGCTGAATCATTTCGAATTGAGGTAACTTCAGTGTGTTGTTGTTGGAAATGAGACAGCCGAAGATCACAGCAGGTTGGTTGTAGAAGGAGTTGGGTTTAAACTGGAAACAAGTTCTTTAAGATAGATTGTCCATATGTCGAATCTTGTCTTCCTTCCTTGTCCAAGCAGTAATGAGCTGCAAAGGTGTGAAGGGAACTCCAAGTTGCTGCTTTGCATATGTCGAGGATTGGCACTGAACGATAGTGTGCCACTGAGGTTGACATTGCTCTTACTGAGTGTGCCTTTACTCGCCCTTGGAGAGGAAGGCCCGCTTTTTCATAGCAAAACTGTATACAATCTGCTAACCAGTTAGATAGAGTATGTTTACACACTGCTTTACCTGGTTTGTTTGGATCATAAGAAACAAAAAGTTGGTTGGATTTTCTGTGGATAGCCGTACGGTGTAAGTAGAAGGATAATGCACGTTTACAGTACAATGTATGCAAAGCGCGTTCTCCTTGGTGAGAATGAGGCCTTGGGAAGAATGTGGGTAAAACTATGGATTGGTTCAAGTGGAATTTTGGATGTGTATTGAGTACCACTCTGTCATGTAGGAACTTCGTGTAAGGTTCGTATGTGACAAGTGCTTGTAGCTCACTTACCCTTCTAGCTGATGTAATGGCAATGAGGAAGATAGTCTTCCATGTGAGAAATTTAAGATCACAGGAATCTATGGGTTCGAAAGGGGAACCTATGAGTTTTGTTAAGACCAAATTCAAATCCCATCCTGTGACTGGAGGTCGAAGTGGTGGTTTAAATTGAGTTAAACCTCTCATAAACCTACTGACAAGAGGTTGTGTAGATATAGGTGCATCTCCCATCTTGTTATGATAAGCTGAGATTGCACTTAAATGGACTCTTACAGATGAAGTCTGTAGACCAGAGTCTGAAAGATGGTACAGGTAATCTAGTAGAGAAGTGGTGGGGCAGGTGAAAGGATCAATACTTTTTTGCCTGCACCACAAAGTGAATCTCTTCCATTTAGAAGAATAATTCTTTCGTGTGGAAGGTTTACGTGAAGCTATAAGCACTTGAGATACGTTAATTGAAAGATTGAGTGGTTGCAAAATTAAGCTTTCAACATCCATGCTGTCAGGGATAGGGATTGCAGGTTGGGATGGCGCAACCGACCCTGATCCTGAGTTATGAGAGTGGGAGCTACACCCAGGCGAATGGGATCTCTGATCGAGAGGTCTAGCAGTGTGGGAAACCATACTTGTCGAGGCCAATATGGGGCTATGAGTATCATAGACCCCTTGTCTTGTTGTAGCTTCACAAGAGTTTTGGTTATGAGCGGTATTGGAGGATACGCGTATAGTAGGCCCGAGTTCCAAGGGCGAGCAAAAGCGTCCTTGGCTTGATGTTTCTTGTGTGTGTGGAGAAAGCAAAAATTGTCCACTTTGTGATTCAGATTTGACGCAAAGAGGTCTACTGTTGGTTGTCCCCACTGTTGAAATATCCTGAATGCTACTGAGGGGTTCAGGGACCACTCGTGCGGTTGGAATTGACGACTGAGTCTGTCCGCCACTACATTGTGAATGCATGCCAGATAAGTTGCTTGGAGAAACATTGAGTGTCTTAGGGCCCAGCTCCAAATCTGTGCAGCTTCTTGACAAAGGAGATACGAGCCCGCCCTCCCTGTTTGTTGATGTACCACATGGCTACTGTGTTGTCCATTTGGATTAGAACAGTCTTGTGTGAAAGGCAGTCCTTGAACGCATGCAGTGCATAATGTATAGCTCGAAGTTCCAGAAAGTTGATTTGAAAACTTGCTTCGAGTTTTGTCCACGTTCCCTGGGTGTGGAGATTGTCTGTATGAGCTCCCCAACCCAAGGTGGATGCATCTGTAGTTAACGTTATTTGTGGGACTGGTCGTTGAAAGGGTAGACCCTTTCACAAATTGTCCTTGTTCACCCACCATAGGAGAGAAGAGCGTAACTGGTGGGTTACTTGAATTGGAGAATGAAGTGGCTGAATGGCTTGGATCCATTGTGATCGCAATGTCCATTGAGTTATTCTCATGGCTAGTCTTGCCATGGGGGTAACATGAACTGTAGAGGCCATGTGGCCTAGCAGAGTTAGAAATTGATGAGCAGTGGCTTGTGGTTTTGAGTAAATTGAGCTGGCCCACAGAGATAGAGTTTGTGCTCGATCTTTGGGTAGGAAGGCCTTGGCCAGAGTGGTGTCCAATTCTGCTCTTATGAACTGGAGTAGATGAGAAGGAACAAGATGGGATTTTTGATAATTTATTAGGAATCCCATTCGTTGCAGAACAGTAATTGTGTGATTTAGAGAAGTTATAGCTCCTTGATGAAATTGACTTCTGATGAGCCAGTCGTCTAGATAAGGGAAAACATGAACCCCTTGTTTGTGCAAGTGTCCTGCAATGACTTCCAAACATTTGGTGAAAACTCTGGGAGCAGAGGCAAGGCCTAATGGCAGCACTCTGTATTGGAAATGCTGATGGCCTACTGTGAAGCACAGGTACTTGCGATGAGGAGGGAATATTGGGATGTGAGCATAAGCATCTTGAAGATCCAGAGAACAAAGCCAATCTCCTTTTTGAAGAAGTGGAAGCATGGTGCCTAGAGAAACCATCCTGAACTTTTCTTTCTTCAGAAATTTGTTGAGTTTTCTGAGATCTAGGATGGGACGTAGGCCTCCGGTTTTCTTTGGAATGAGGAAATACCGGGAATAGAATCCTCTGCCCTTCTGAAGCCGGGGCACTAGTTCCACAGCTCTGGCTTTCAGAAGGGTGGATAATTCTGTTTGTAACTGATGTATGTGATTTTCGCTGAAATGAGAAGAACTTGGTGGAAGATCTTGAGGGAGTGATATGAAATTTAGGTGATATCCCTGATCTATTATTGAAAGGACCCATTGATCGGAGGTTATTGAGGTCCAATTGTTGTAAAAGATGGACAGTCTTCCCCCTACTGGTACGGTGGATTGGGGATTGGAGTATAGGCTTTGATCCCTGGATAAAATCTCAAAATCCAGAGGCAGGTCCTGTTTGAGGAGCTGGTTGGGGCCTAGTTGTTCTTTGTTGCCTTTGCTGAGTTCTTTGTTGAGACCTAGGAGGCCATGGTCTGGATGTTGGAGGATAGTACCTCCGTGGCCTGTAGAATGGACGTTTTATCTCCCTACGTGGAGGTCTGTGGCTGGTATGTGTTGCAGAGTCATGAGGGAGATCTGATAGTTGCTTCAAGGTTTCAGAGTGCTCTCGTAACTGAGCAACAGCGTCTTGTACCTTGGTACCAAACAAATTATCTCCCAAACAGGGTAGGTCAACAAGCTTATCTTGGACCTCTGGTCGCAGATCAGAGGCCTTGAGCCAGGCCCATCTTCTGGCACTAAAGCCTGATGCAGTTATTCTCGAAGATGTCTCGAAGGCATCGTAGGCGGCTCTGACCTCGTGTTTTTATGTTTCTAATCCCTTTTGAATGATAATTTGTGCTGCCTCCTGGTGTTGAACTATATTACGTCACAGAGAGACAGCATACATTAAAATATAATTTATCATTTATTAGAAATCACAAGGTGTTCACCTATCTAGACATTTTAAAATCTGAACTCACACATTCAACCACCATTCATACACCAACATAAAAATCTATATTGCACAAACAATATTCAACAATCCTAAATTACAATTAACAAATATACATCATTATTACTACTTTAAAGTATCGTATCCAATTTTTTCAAATATTTCTTGGCTTTTTTCTTATATGTCCAACAAAGGATCTCCTTGTTTCGCCTTCCAATCAGGCTTCCTCAGGGACTTAATCTCAAAAAGCTGGTTGTTTATCTCTCAATATTTATGTCTTGAGACTTTTGTTCTTATACCATCACTAAAAAACTAAAAAACAAAACAATTGTTTTATATTCCAAAAGTCAATCAATATAAATCAATAACCATTATATCAACCCGAAGCTTACCTCTCATAAGGTACAAATCTCCACACAGTTCTCATTCTACCATCGGTATAGCTCAAGGTTATTTCCCGATAAACGTATCTTCCCAAACCAGCTTTTGATCACTACAACAAATAGCCGAAATATTATACAAACCTTACCCCACATAACTATATCCCAAATCAAATTTTTACCCCATGTCTTAATTTACTTACGCCTCTCAGTAGTGCAAAACATTACAACCAAGCATCACCGCTGGTTCCAATCTTTTAATAGTTTTTCTCCGATAATTCATAAACATTAATTCATTGTGGAACCTTGCGTGTTGTGCCTCATTGTATCTATTGAAAACCAACAATAAATGATTCTTTACAATACATCCTTTAAATACAAACTTACCATTACTTTGTAGCACTCCCAAACCGCAATCAATTCACCTCCGCCATACTTACACGTGACCCAACATAGCATTCTACGCCGGAAGTAGAGTAACGATGTTAAATACCCAAAACTTTATATACTACCTTCCAAACAATCCATTTCTCCACCCCTTCAATTAGTTCTCATTCAGAAAAATGCATGCCATTCAATGGCGTCATTTAGGCCCGATGGTATAATAGTTCGCCAATTAAAAATGAAACGTTGTTCCGTCCTTCTTAAAGCTCCAGACAAATCCCTACCATGCTTTAATATTACTCGTTTAATCACAAAAAAACGGATCTCGTCTACAGAATGATTTTTTAGCACCCAATGTTCTACCAAAGGGGCATGTTCTCGACGTGTCCTAATGCGACTGCGATGCTCAATAATTCTTAAGCGTATTGAACGTGCCGTTTGACCCACGTAGATCAACCCACATGGGCAAAGTATAGCGTATACTACACCGCTAGAATTGCAGTCGAATCTCCCGGGGATCTTGTAAGCATGCTTCAAATGGGAATGTTCAAAAACCTTACACTCCATTACTGAAGAGCAGACCGAACAGGCCTCACATCTGAATTGTCCACAAATTTCATCAGGGTCTAATGGGCTGTTATAATCTCTCAATTGTTCACGTAGTGACTGGCGCTTTTTCATCGCAAAAATTGGTGTCTCTCTGAATTGAGAATTAATAGTCAAAATATGCCAATGTTTTAGAATGGCTTGTTTAATACTCCCAGATTTTGCAGAATAAGGGATGGTACAAATAGGTCGAGTTAATCTCTCCTTAGTATTCGATATCAAAAGGTTATCCCTGTTTGAATATAACGCCCGCTTGTAGGCCTTTTTCACTACAGATTTACTATACCCCCTGGACACAAACCATTCCGATAATTGATAAGCTTGTGCTTTAAACTCTGCTGTAGAGCTGCACAAGCGCCTATAACAAAGAAACTGTCCTGTTGGAATATTGTTTTTAAGCATTTTTGGATGAAAGCTCCCATAATGTAATAAAGTGTTACGATCCGTGGGTTTTCTATGTACACTGGTTACCAACCTGTGTTCATGAATCGACACTTTCATATCCAAAAATACTGTAGATCCTGTATTTTGAGTCACTGTAAAAATCAAATTTGGATCACTAGAGTTCATCATATCCAAAAATCTCTCCAAATCAACCCTGTTACCTCTCCAGATGAAAAATAAATCGTCTATGAATCGTTTCCAATAGAGAATATTATGGAATAAAGGTGAACTATAAATAAAAGTCTCCTCAAAATTTGCCACATAAAGGCAAGCTGTACTAGGGGCTAATGGGGACCCCATAGGGATACAGTATTTTTGGATATGAAAGTGTCGATTCATGAACACAGGTTGGTAACCAGTGTACATAGAAAACCCACGGATCGTAACACTTTATTACATTATGGGAGCTTTCATCCAAAAATGCTTAAAAACAATATTCCAACAGGACAGTTTCTTCGTTATAGGCGCTTGTGCAGCTCTACAGCAGAGTTTAAAGCACAAGCTTATCAATTATCGGAACGGTTTGTGTCCAGGGGGTATAGTAAATCTGTAGGGAAAAAGGCCTACAAGCGGGCATTATATTCAAACAGGGATAACCTTTTGATATCGAATACTAAGGAGAGATTAACTCAACCTATTTGTACCATCCCTTACTCTGCAAAATCTGGGAGTATTAAACAAGCCATTCTAAAACATTGGCATATTTTGACTATTAATTCTCAATTCAGAGAGACACCAATTTTTGCGATGAAAAAGCGCCAGTCACTACGTGAACAATTGAGAGATTATAACAGCCCATTAGACCCTGATGAAATTTGTGGACAATTCAGATGTGAGGCCTGTTCGGTCTGCTCTTCAGTAATGGAGTGTAAGGTTTTTGAACATTCCCATTTGAAGCATGCTTACAAGATCCCCGGGAGATTCGACTGCAATTCTAGCGGTGTAGTATACGCTATATTTTGCCCATGTGGGTTGATCTACGTGGGTCAAACGGCGTGTTCAATACGCTTAAGAATTATTGAGCATCGCAGTCGCATTAGGACACGTCGAGAACATGCCCCTTTGGTAGAACATTGGGTGCTAAAAAATCATTCTGTAGACGAGATCCGTTTTTTTGTGATTAAACGAGTAATATTAAAGCATGGTGGGGATTTGTCTGGAGCTTTAAGAAGGACGGAACAACGTTTCATTTTTAATTGGCAAACTATTATACCATCGGGCCTAAATGACGCCATTGAATGGCATGCATTTTTCTGAATGAGAACTAATTGAAGGGGTGGAGAAATGGATTGTTTGGAAGGTAGTATATAAAGTTTTGGGTATTTAACATCGTTACTCTACTTCCGGCGTAGAATGCTACGTTGGGTCACGTGTAAGTATGGCGGAGGTGAATTGATTGCGGTTTGGGAGTGCTACAAAGTAATGGTAAGTTTGTATTTAAAGGATGTATTGTAAAGAATCATTTATTGTTGGTTTTCAATAGATACAATGAGGCACAACATGCAAGGTTCCACAATGAATTAATGTTTATGAATTATCGGAGAAAAACTATTAAAAGATTGGAACCAGCGGGTGATGCTTGGTTTGTAATGTTTTGCACTACTGAGAGGCGTAAGTAAATTAAGACATGGGGTAAAAATTTGATTTGGGATATAGTTATGTGGGGTAAGGTTTGTATAATATTTCGGCTATTTGTTGTAGTGATCAAAAGCTGGTTTGGGAAGATACGTTTATCGGGAAATAACCTTGAGCTATACCGATGGTAGAATGAGAACTGTGTGGAGATTTGTACCTTATGAGAGGTAAGCTTCGGGTTGATATAATGGTTATTGATTTATATTGATTGACTTTTGGAATATAAAACAATTGTTTTGTTTTTTAGTTTTTTAGTGATGGTATAAGAACAAAAGTCTCAAGACATAAATATTGAGAGATAAACAACCAGCTTTTGAGATTAAGTCCTGAGGAAGCCTGATTGGAAGGCGAAACAAGGAGATCCTTTGTTGGATATATAAGAAAAAAGCCAAGAAATATTTGAAAAAATTGGATACGATACTTTAAAGTAGTAATAATGATGTATATTTGTTAATTGTAATTTAGGATTGTTGAATATTGTTTGTGCAATATAGATTTTTATGTTGGTGTATGAATGGTGGTTGAATGTGTGAGTTCAGATTTTAAAATGTCTAGATAGGTGAACACCTTGTGATTTCTAATAAATGATAAATTATATTTTAATGTAAGTTGTCTCTCTGTGACGTAATATAGTTTATAGGCCACCAGAGAGTTGTATGAAAAGAATTTCCCTCTGTTTAATTGCCTCCTGGTGTTGGCCAGGCAGGGATGGTACCAAGTCCTCAATTTGTTTCCAAAGATTCCTCTGGTGTTGGGTCATGTAGAGGTGATATGCTGCAATTTTAGAGTTCAGCATTGCTCCTTGATATATTTTTTGCCCCATCTGATCCAAAAACCTATTATCCTTTCCTGGAGGAATAGATGCATGGGTCCTTGTTCTCCGAGATCTCTTTTGTGCAGATTCAACTACAACTGAATTGAGGTAGTTGAGTCTTTTGATATCCTGGTGCAGGTTGTACGAGATATGTAGATTCTACCCTTTTGTTTACTGCAGGAATTGTACAGGGATGCTCCCAGATACGCTGTTGGAGCTGCAAAAGCACTTCATGGATGGGAATAGCCAGGCTGTGCTTAGGGGGAATCTACAAACTGTAATATTTCCAGGGTTTGTTGTCTCTCATCCTTTTCAGCTTGTAACTGAAATGGTATGGAATCTGCCATCTCTTGTATAAATGATAAAAAAGAGAGATCTTCTGGAGGTGACTGCTTTCTGGACTGAGGTGGCGAAGGGTCTGACAGAAAGTCCTCTGATGAGGCTTCAGATGCAGTGTCAGACCAAGTGTCATAAGATGGAGTTTGGTATGGATTGGCTGTAGGTTTTTGAGGTGGTAATACACCAGAAGGTCCCTGCAGCGGATCAGGTGACATTTCTTCTTCCTCCTCCTCCTGAACTGGATTTGAGGGTAAGGAAGCCAACAGCTCATGGTACCTCTTAGTGAGGAGGCTATGCAGTGCTGCTTCAGTAGTAGAAGTTTCAGGGACTGCACTTGGAGGTTTTATGATGGAATGTTTGAATTTCCCTGATTACTTGTGCATCGATGTGGATGGTTTATGGAGAGGAGGTATTGACGGTGCCATTGTATAAAGAGACATCAACTGTGTAGTAGATGCCATGTTTGATGTAAGAAAAGAGAACATGGAGATAGGAATCGTCGATGGAACGATGGAAGGCATCGATGATATTGGTCCTGATGGAACCGGTAACATCGAAGGAGGTGTAGGCACCGATGATTCCGATGACATCAATGCTTGTGCTGGCTCCGTCATCGATGCAGTCACCGATATCAGTGTGGACATCAGCGGTATCGCTGGCATCGGCGATACCGTCGGCATCGGCGTGATCGTCGGCATCGGCTGTGAAGCCGGTATCGATGAAACCTCCAGCATCGGCACTGTGGCCGGCATCGACATAGGTGTTGGCCTCGGCGGTTGTGCCGGAATTTGTTCTTTTAAGGCATCGGTGACAATCTGCCTAATGAGTGCAGTCAAGTCCGTGATCGATGTCGATGATGTCATCGACGTCGACGGTGTTGATGATGGAATCGACGTCGACGGAGTCGATGATGGAATCGAGGAGGCGGACGTCGATGGTACAATGGCCGATTTGTGTCGTTTTGGTAATGGTTCCTCTGGCGGAGGAAGAGACGGAGGAACCGCAGATCGATGTCATCGATGCTTATGTGTGGTTTTGGATTCAGCTACTGACCTCGTCGATGAAGTGGAGGGGGGCTGGTGAAGAGGCATCGCTGGAACCCTCCGGACGTTGTTTTTTGATAAGAATCTTTTTCGTAACTCCCACCGGTGAAGATTGTGTGGAAGTTGAAGGAGAAGGTACAGATTGAATTTGAAAAAGTTGTATCATTTTTTCTTCTCTGAGCTTCCTGCCTTTCGAAGTCATTTCTTGACACTTTTGGCAAGAAGAGATTTCATGATGTTGTCCGAGGCACCAAACACATTCCAGATGAGGATCCGTTATGGACATGGTGCGGTTGCAGGCTGGGCATTTTTTAAAGCCAGAGGACATGTTTGCATCGACGGCCGTCGATGAAAGCTGAGAAAAATTATAAAGTCAAAATGACTCTTTTTGTCACCGTCCGGTGACAATGAAAATGAGACCCGAATGGGAAAAAAGAAACTGAGAATATCACTGACTTTTCAGTCAAAAATGTGAGCGAACTCACAGGGCTCCTATGTCCGCGATGTGGGAAGCAGCACGGAAAAATGAAGACTGAAGTGAGACCCCTGTGGCAGAGAATTTCATGGCATGCTGGGCATGCTCAGTAGCCTCAGGCTGCCAGTCAAAAGTTTCTAGAAACTTTGACACACGTTTTTCCCGTGCTAGGGCTCCGTTAGTGACGTCACCCATATGTGAGGACTAGCATCCTGCTTATCCTGGGATAAAGACTGATACTTCATGCATATCCAGCATAGCTCTCTGCTTCAACGGTAGGGGAGAAAGACTGATACTTCACGCACATCCAGCATAGCTCTCTGCTTCAACGGCAGGGGAGAAAGTCTGATACTTCACGCACATCCAGCATAGCTCTCTGCTTCAACGGCAGGGGAGAAAGACTGATACTTCACGCATATCCAGCATAGCTCTCTGCTTCAACGGCAGGGGAGAAAGTCTGATACTTCACGCATATCCAGCACAGCTCTCTGCTTCAACGGCAGGGGAGAAAGTCTGATACTTCACGCATATCCAGCATAGCTCTCTGCTTCAACGGCAGGGGAGAAAGTCTGATACTTCACTTTCAATGCATATCCAGCATATCTCTCTGCTTCAACGGCAGGGGGAATGAAGAAAAGTGGATCTATATACAGACAACAACCAACAAGGACTGAATTACATAGTCTGGGTAAACAAATAAGCATGGGTGTAGCTTGCTTATTGCGGCGGTTACTACCCCTAACTAATTAAGCTAGATATTTCACTTAGATGCAGTTCCAACACTGCTCTCTACATTAATGGTGGGGGTGGAAGGGAAATAGAACCAAAAAGGTACTAAGAGCCAAGAGTAACAGATAAGTATGAGAAAAAAAAAAGTGCAAAACTTGCTGGGCAGACTGGATGGGCTGTTTGGTGGTCTTCTGCCATCATTTCTATGTTTCTATGGAATTATCTGTGTCTGTCTCCATACTCAAGCCTAGCTGGTGGTACCTCTCAGGATATCCTCCTGGGGGCGCAGTCATCTGCCATCAGCCCAAGGATTTACCTATCTACATTCCTCTACAGCTGAGTGTCCTCTCCAAGCACTCCGCTGGTAACAGATTGCTACTCCTTTTCCATTAGGAATCTTCAGCAACAGATTCATATCAGATTGCTACTCTGCAGTCTAAACTCTAACAGATTGTTTACTACTCCCTTTACAGGAGCTGAGCATACAGTTTGCTAACTCCTCCCTCCACAGGAGTCATAACATAACAGATTGCTAACTCCTCCTTCCATAGGAGCTAGTTCACAACAGATTGCTAACTCCTTCCTTCTGGAGAAGTAAAGCATAACACTGTTCCTATTATCTTTGGAGTCTCTTTTAAAGACAATAAAGGGGCAGAACCTCATAGTTGGTATAACATTGAGTTCCCAAAACTTTAAATATGGGGCCTTCGCTGATGACCTTTTGGTTTTTCTTCGATCCCCTAAACAATCTCTTACGGCTTTGCTCCAAATTTTCCAGAGCTATGGGGAATTCTCACGTTTTAAACTGAATATAGATAAATCTGAGGCATTAGCCTTTCCTGAATGGGAGGGGAACTTAGTTCTGAATGGGAGGGGAACTTTCCTTTGAAATGGGCGAAAGGACACTTCAGATATCTGGGGGTTCTTGTTACTTTAGACACGACACATCTATACTCCCTTAATGTCCCTCCCTTGCTCACTTCTACGGTGAATAAGTTGAAATTATGGCAGCCATCCCCCCCCCTCTTGCTGGGTAGTTGAATTAACCTGTTTAAAATGGTTATATTCCCTAAATGTTTGTATATGTTACAAACCCTGCCCATCCGTCTTAAAAAATTGGATATCAAACTTTTAGACAAAACAGTATCTCGTTTTATATCGGCAGGGAAAAACCCCCCACATTGCATTATCCAAACTGAAGGTACCTAGTATGCATGCAGGCCTGGGGATGCCCAATATGATATACTACAATTTTACATGCCTATTAAGAGGGTGAGGGATTGGCTTCATGGGGGCTCACTATATACACCCAAAGGCAGTGATAGTGCCATACTGGGTATTCTAGACCCTAGGTACATTTTATATGCACCTACATCAACACTTCCACAGACTAAGATGACTCATTGTTTGATTTTTTCCTTTGTGCTGGGCATGGCAATACTTATGAGAAAAATGGGCTTGAATATTCATTGCTCGCCTTTTTTACCTATACGAGGTAAAAGGGACTTTCCAGCAGGATCCAGCTCTAGGAATTTCTTATATTGGCAGGAAAGGGGAATCACACAATTAAAACAGGTCCTTGACGATAAGGGTTTCATATGTCCATTTTCAACCCTTCAGAGCCAGTATGATTTACGTGCCATTGATTATTTTGCCTACCTGCAATTATATTTATATATTAAAACTTTATCGGTTCTAGATCTTAAACAACAGGTCACAGACAAGATAGAGGATTTCTTTCATAGTGAAAGAGGAAAATCTGTCTCTCATGTTTGCATAAGGAACGGATATGAGGGGGTTCTAGCACATGGCATAACAATCTAAGAGATGGTTGGCAGCAAAAGGGTGGTCTGACAATTCCTAGTGACCAAGTGGCGAGGTGTTTTGGAGAAACTAAACAAATAACATCTAATAGCACACTCCAAGAAGCATGATATAAATTTCTACATAGAGCTTATATATCTCCTAGTCTTGCCTTTAAATTCAAACTGAATCCTTCTGCCACGTGCCCTAAATGTAATTGTGACCAGCGTACTATTTTTCACACTTTCTGGAAGTGTTCGAAAGTCTTATATTTTTGGACAAAGATAGTGGGATTCTATAAACAAACAACAAGACTCACTCTTCCTTTAGATCCCAATGTCATACTCTTCCATTGGGATCTCAATGAGGATGCCAGCCGTCTCTTAGCTAAAAAGCTATTTATTCAAGGCCTATATTCCATTTTGCTTGTGTGGTATGAGACCAGGGCTCCATCCTTTTGGCAATGGCGAAATGCTATTCACAATATGTTGGTTATGGAATCTTATGCGGCTAAGGCTTCAATACCCTTTAAATCTAAAGTTTTGAAGGTATGGGATCTGCAAACTCTTTCCAGAAGAGCTAGAAATTATATATTGAACTTGCTGTAGCAAGTACACTTTATTGCATATTTTTATAATGTTCCCTATGTTTCTAGGTACAATGTAGAGACTTCCAATACAGATTGGTATGAATGTATTTATGAGCATGTTAGATATAAAGTAGGGGCAGGGGGAGAAAATCTCAAAATCAGCTATTCCACATATTAGAGGATAATGCACCAGAGCACAGCATTGTCCCCAACCATATATATATATCTGTTACACAGATGTTCGGTTGGAACTTTGGATGGCGCACCCTTACAATCTGAGGTTTTTGCTTCATGCCAGCGCAAAAGATCTTCCGACATATCTAAGTCAAAATATCTTAGTGAAATATATGCAGTACGGGTGAAGTGTTACACGTCGGAGGATGTCGCTCTCTTGGAAGATTTTTGACTGCTTCTGTGTGGTAACCCTTGGTTTATACCTGGTCAAGAGGGAGGTTTTTTTTATACACATTTGGCACAAGAAGGTCATTCCACTTTCCATGATTTTATTGACTATCAGAATCAACAAGTGTACTCATTTACAAAATATCAAGACCTATTTGGCTTTCACTCCAATAAAATTTCCTATTATTTTCAAATTGCTAGTTTTATAACTAAGAACTTTGGGCCGCATAATACCCCATATATAATCGGGCCTTTTACAGAGACTAGTGTCTGTTTCAAGAATGGAAGCAGTCTCTGGCCCTTTTGTATAAATCTTTGCATTCTACTGCTTCTTATAAAACACTAGGGGTTCTGGCTGAGCTCTGGAATTGAGATCTGGGCCTAGATCTCAATGAAGATGATTTGGTAGACTGTAAAAATCAGTCAAAGCTATTCCCTCAGTGGAGTTGCGGGAGCAATTCCTACGGGTTTTGCACAGGCTAACCATATTCCCTTTTAGAGCTTTTCAAATGAAACTTATTTTTTCTCCTCAATGCCCCAAATGCCCAATGATTCAAGCGTCTCTGAGTCATGGACTCTGGGACTGCCCTTCAATTCAGGCCTTTTGGGAACTGGTCTTGAATTATTTAGCGACTCTGTTGGGGTGCCCAATCCCGAAGTGAGTTTCTATAGCCCTGTTCGGCATCTTGGTGGAAGATGTGAGTTGCAATAATTTGACTTACTATCTTCTGCTTAAAGGTATTAGCATTGCCAGGAAATGTATCTTACACAAATGAATTCAAAGGGATGCCACAACATTTGAATTTTGGTTTGCAGAAATGCTAGACTTTTTGAATGTAGACTATCGAACATGGACTGTATCGAGGAAGAGAAAATGATCTGTCTTTTTCAACATTTGGGATCCTTTTATTAAATGCCTTACTGTCACATTACAGAGTCGTTATAAGGCTGGAGACCACAGGGTTTCTTCCAATGATTATAGCAAAGATAAAATTTAAGACTACTGACTAAGTATGGTGTAGTTTTGTAAGCGGATGTACTAATTATGTTATCGCATGGGCTCTTGGATGGGTGGGGGTGTGGGAGGAATGTGTGGGGTCATAGGGCTGCTTATGCCCAATGTTTATTGTTTATGCCATATTGTGGTTGTTCTATATGATATATATATATATTGTAATTCTAATTTATTCATGGCTTTCTGAGGATCAAACCCACAACTAACACGCATTACATTAGCCCTAATGCTATATGGTTCTGGTTGGCACCAGAAAATCCTACAAAAAACCACTTGGAACCATATGGCATTAGGGCTACTGTAATGCGTGTTAGTTGTGGGTTTGATCCTCAGAAAGCCATGAATACATTAGAATTACAATATAATAAACCTCCCACACCAAAACAGCACTAAGTGCCAGCACTTAAAAAAGTAACAACCCTACACCAGGCCCTAAAACACCAATACACCTCCTATTAGAAAAATAGAAGAAACCAAGCTACTATAGATTCCTACACGCTAACAGAATACCCCTTCTCGATCACACATGTAGAACACATGCACCAAATACAGGAAAAAGAAACCATAAAATATAAATAGAAACAAGCAGGCAAAACGGATTAGAAAAACCATAACAAGTGAGGATCTATGCAGTGCACAATGGAAAAACAGAAATCACCAGTCCTCAGACATTAAAATCAAGAAATATAATAAATACATTAACCATAATAGTATAAACATATTAATAAAAATATTTCAAAACAGCTGGTGAATGGAAGAACCAATAATTAAAAACTCATAAACAATTGGTTTTAAATTTCTCAAACACCAATAAAATATTTCAAAACAGCAGACACATCAAACAGCATCCAAAAATTAAAACTAATAAGGATAAAATAATTCACACGCTCCATACCTGGAAACTTTTGATTTCTAGTCACTGGGAGATTGTCATGGATTCATGAGAGAGAGATATGCATAATCTCTCTCCTCTCTCTCATAGATATATATCTAAACATACACATACATATGCACGCTCCCTCATAGACGCACGTGTTCTCTCTTACATACACATGCTCACATGCACATTATTCCTCTCTCACACACGCTCACTGATGCTCCCTCCTACATATACATGTTCACTCACTCATACACGTTCCCTCTTACATATCTTACATACACTCACACACACACACACACACAAGATCCCTCTCTTTCTCACATATACATGCTTAGACACACACATGCTTAGACACACACATGAAGAGAACACCCTATGCTTCAATACCTCACCCTTTCCTGATATAAACTGAAGAATTTACTGCACAAAAATAATTTACTACTATTTAGACCTCGTATTCCATCATCCCTAGAGCCTGCATCTGACTCAGTGTTCTCTCTCTCTCTCTCACACACACACATGCTCCCTCTTTCACACACATGCCTCCACTCACATGCACATGCTCAGACATCCACACACACTCCGCTTCTGCTTAGACATATACACCCACATATACATGCTCAGATACCACTCCCCCCCCCACACACACACACATACACGCTCAGATACCCACACAAACTCCACTTATACTCAAACACACACACACAAAGATTCAATAAACCGCCACTAAGTGCGCGCAAAACCAATCAACAAAACAAAAAACAAGCAGCTCCCACTAAATTAACAAAACTCGTATGAGAGGCAAAAATGCACTTCATTGTTTGATGAATACTAAAAATATGTAAAAGTGGATGGTCAAATTTGGCAAGATCCCGTCACAGGCTATTATGTGAAACGAAAGTCTGTTACTAATTGTGAGTCAACAAATGTAGTGTACATTATTTCATGCCCTTGCCCGAAAGTATATGTGGGACTCACTAGCCTTATGATCAAAATTAGAATGATGGAGCATAGATCACGGCTCAATACGTCCATAATGACAGCACCTATTGTACCCATTGTATTAATCAACATCATACTTTTAAGCAACTAAAGTGGACAGTTCTTGAACCAATTATTCCTACTATCCACAGTGGCGATCTTTCTAATCGTCTAAACTACCATTAGCAATTCTGGATATTTACTTTGCATACCATGCAACCTATTGGTCTAAATGAAGAATGTGATTGGTTATCGCTGATTTGACATTGTTCAGGTTTATTGGTTAATTCCAAGCCCCATGATTACTTATAAATACGAGAATTTAACATTAAGAGTTTGTTCAGTCATTTTGATGCTGTATGAGTAAAACCATTCCCTGTTTGCCACTATTTTAAAGCGTACAGTGATACATTCAGTTTCAAAAAATGTTTTCTAATTCATCATCTTCATTATTTCATTTATTGTTTACCAACTGTATGTCCCCTGATGAAGGATTTATTCCAAAACCTGGCCACGTCGGGAGCAGATCTTAAGTGGGAATATAAACTGAGTAATATCTATTGGAAACACAATTTGAGGAATACTTATTGGGAATACGAGTGAATACGATTGAATTGACTATGATAACATATTGTGTGAGCACATCACTTGAACTAAGTACATCATTTTTGCGAGCATATTAATGAGAGCATCTACGGGGAATTTATGGGAACATAATTGAAATGTATAAAATGAGAATAGATTATACTTCACAGGTTAATTGATTTGAATATTAAGAACAGTCATTTTTTAAAAAATGTATGGTGTTTGAGGCTCTGCACTTCTTTTCAAATCTAAAAAAACAGGTGGATGGTGGGCGGTTAATGATTATATATAAGACATTGGTTTACCTGGACAAGTATTTCTAATGACAAACTAGTATGAAACCCTCACTATCCACTTTTACATATTTTTAGTATTCATCAAACAATGAAGTACATTTTTGCCTCTCATGCGAGTTTTATTAATTTAGTGGGAGCTTGTTATTTTTTGTTTTGTTGATTGGTTTTCTAAACACACACACATGCATACATGCTCAGACACACACAGGTTTCCTCCTGCTCATACATACAACAAGGCCTCTCCCAGCAGCCCTGGCCCTCTACTTCCTCTGTGGGGCAGGTTGGGAGCTGCCTGGTAGCTTGCTTTTTCCTTCTGGCCACCTTGCACATGGTCCTGCAGCTCCTCATCTTGACCTTGCAGCTCTGCAACTCTTCACTGCGTGGCAGGTTGGGAACTACCGCGTAGCCCTATGGCTTCTCTTCTTCTTCACCGTGCAGCCCTGAAAATCTCTCATTTTTGCCATGTGGCGGTTGTGAACTGCCATGTGCCCTAGGGTTCCTCTTCTTCACTGTGCAGTGCTACAGCTCCTCCCCTTCTTTGCCGTGCGGTCCTCCGCTGCCATCTCATCTTTGCTGTGTGGCAGGTTAGGAACTGCCACGCGGCCCTGCAACTCTCTCCTGTTCACTACTGTGGCCTGCAGCTCTTCTTTGCAATGCAGCGGCACCAACTGCTGACTCAACTCAGTCCCAGCCCCGAGGCCACTGCCCCAGCCAGGCCGCTGCCTTGTGCAAGTGCACAGCTTGCAAAGTGGGTTGTTCCGGCCTTTGCCCAATTACCATAAGTCCCTTAGAGTCCCAAGAGGAGAAAACCCCCAAGTGTAGCCTTGGGAGAAAACTTTTATTATCTATAACAAGCAGGTATTGCAAAACCTCACTTCACACCTGCAATTTCATGTTAAGTATTTCCAAGACTTCAATAGCAAAAGCACCAAAGTGTTATCTTTAAAGGGCAAAGGCAGCCAACTAGGGCACATGTGTAAGACATAGGGCAGATGTAAAGTATAGAACAGAGCTCCCTCCATGGCCAGGAGTGTATAAAAGTTAATTCTTAGAAGCCAGTCTGCTATGTGTTGAAGATTGCAAATGATATTATAAAGCTTCAAATGTACTAGTCCTAGCCCACTCGTTTCCTATTTTCCTTAAAATCTAGACAATGCTGTCCTGGGTTTGGCCCTTCTCCATAGGAACTTCCAAATCAGACTCTCTAGTTTTATTACATCCCATTTGAAAAAGTTGAAAGGTAGGGTTTAAACACTCTCTTGCATCAGAGGGTGAAGAAGAATTTATTCTATTATAAATATTAATTACACCAACATGTTAATAAAATCTGAAAAGTTTTGTACATATCACTAACAATGGTCGGGCACTAAATTTATTCCAGCCATATGTTTAGTGTCTGGTACAGTAGTTAACATGGTGAAATGAATTTGTGATGTTTTTCATGGATTTTGATCAGTCTCTGTTTACTTGGATAAAGTTGATACAGATGCAGCCCAAGCACTTCTCAGAGCAGTAGACCTGCTCAAGTTAACTTCCGAACAACTAGCAAAGCTTAACGGGCCTATCCAGGGGCAAGAACTCCAAGACCGGATCCGTAATGCTAAGTTGTATAAAGGCCCACAAGTTGCGTCTCCCATTGGAATACCTGGGAGTTCTCAGGATTTCACCCTGAGATTCAGTGAATTTGCATCAGTTGCAGGGTATCAGGGGAAACACTAGAAATCTCAGGGCCTATCTGTATACAGTCAGCCACTCCCCTTCCTCAGTAAGCCTGTAGAGAACAGAAGAAGTGGGGTGAGACTGGAGCAGACAGTGCAAGCAGCATATGGGGAGAAACAAGAGAAGGCTGCAGCATACAAAAAATGCAGTCTGCAGCTCACTCAGTTAAGGGTAGAGTAAGGATGCATAAATCATGCAGCTGTAACTTAAAGGGAATGGAAGCAAAGAGAATGCAGGGTTCAAGGAGAGAGCAAGGGGAAATATGCTGGTGTCATCTCTGGAGGGGGCACAGGTGATGGTGGTGGGTTGGAGAAATAGAAAATGTGGATTAGTTGGGGGGTGTATGTGGCAGAGGAAAGCTGATATATATCATTCCATACCTTCCCTCCCACCACCACTCCGCCCTCTGGAAATCAACAGCAATCTCAGGGCGGCTATAATGACTTTAAATAACTGTTTTGTAAAAACTGTTTCTTTGGAACACCAAAACATTGTGTGCAGTATATCCTTGGAGCATTTCCATTCACGACCTTCCATCTCTACATTCCCCAAAGAAACCTCCGATCCACCAACATAGGACTCATCCCATTACCCTCACCAAAAATGGCACACCTGACCACAATTCGAAATCGTGCTCTTACGATAGCAGGCCCCTCGCTCTGGAACAGCCTACCATCACAACTAAGACTGGATCCCATAACTCACACCTTCAAAAAAAACAAAAAAAACCCTCAACTCAAAACATGGCTTTTTAAAAAATCATTCCCGTCAGCTACCTAACCTACTCCTCACCACAAGCGGCCCTCCATTTCATTCGCATTAACAATGGCACTCCCATGAATCCCTAATACGTAATCAATATGACTAACCAATCGTATCCCATCATTGTTTCCCACTGATCCTATGCTATCCACTGAATCCATTCATAACATTTTTTAACCTATGTTATCCACTGTACCTATTTATAAATCTTCCATAACCCACCCTAAATCAATTTGTAAAAAAAACCTGTTCTTGCTATGTTTGTATGTTATACTGTTAAAAACACTGTTACCTTTGATTGATCCTAAAACTTAAGGTTGCTCCTTGTTATACTCTAAATTATATTGTTACAGACAATATAAAGTTACAATGTAAAATAAGAAGCCTTTCCTTTCTTAGAACCTCTGTTATACTGTGAACTGATGTGATATGCCTGATCTAACACCGGTATATCAAAACAAATAAATAAATAAATACATTTAAAATGGCTTGGATTTTGGTCAATTTTTTTCCCCATCAGAGAATCCATGCCAGACTTTGGGAAAGTGAGTCAGAGATTCAGCCTTGGTATCAAGTAGTGCCTTCCCAGCAATGGGATGTGTAATGGCCCTTCAAGTACCCTTGCCTCTTTCATAAAAACATAAGAACATGCCATACTGGGTCAGACCAAGGGTCCATCAAGCCCAGGATCCTACTTCCAACAGTGGCCAATCCAGGTCATAAGAACCTTGCAAGTACCCCAAAACTAAGTCTATTCCATGTTATTGTTGCTAGTAATAGCAGTGGCTATTTTCTAAGTCAACTTAATTAATAGCAGGTAATGGACTTCTCCTCCAAGAACTTATCCAATCCTTTTTTAAACACAGCTACACTAACAGGCGGATTTTAAAAGCCCTGCTCGCGTAAATCCGCCCTGCTCGCGTAGGTCCTGGGGTTTTTAGAAGGGGGCGTGTCGGGGGCGGGACCAGATGACACGGCGTGTCAGGGGCGGGGTGCGCCGTTTCGGGGGCGGGACTGGGGGCGTGGCGCCGACCTGGGGGTGTGGTCCAGGCCTCCGGACCAGTCCCCGGGTCGGAAGACGGCGCGCGTAGATTTACGTCTGCTTCTCGCAGGCGTAAATCTAGGGACAAAGGTAAGGGGGGGAGGGTTTAGATAGGGCCGGGGGGGTGGTTAGGTAGAGGAAGGGAGGGGAAGGTGAGGGGAGGGCGAAAGGAAGTTCCCTCCGAGGCCGCTCCGATTTCGGGCAGCCTGTGCGGCTCGGCGCGCGCAGGCTGCCCAAAATCGGCAGCCTTGCGCGAGCCGATCCAGGATTTTAGAGGATACGCGCGGCTATGCGCGTATCTTATAAAATCCAGTGTACTTTTGTTTGCGCCTGCTGTGCAAACAAAAGTACGTGATCGCGCTTTTTAAAAAAATCTACCCCTAACTGCACTAACCACATCTTCTAGCAAAAAATTCCAGAGTTTAATTGTGTGTTGAGTGAAAAAGAACTTTCTCCGATTAGTTTTAAATGTGACACATGCTAACTTCATGGAGTGCCCCCTAGTCTTTCTATTATCCAAAAGAGTAAATAACCGAATCACATCTACCCGTTCTAGACCTCTCATGATTTTAAACACCTCTATCATATCCCCCCTCAGCCGTCTCTTCTCCGAGCTGAGAAGTCCTAACCTCTTTAGTCTTTCCTCATAGGGGAGCTATTCCATTCCTCTTATTTTGGTCGCCCTTCTTTGTACCATCTCCTTCGCAATTATATCTTTTTTGAGATGCGGCGACCAGAATTGTACACAGTATTCAAGGCGCGGTCTCACCATGGAGTGATACAGAGTCATTATGACATTTTCCGTTTTATTCACCATTCCCTTCCTAATAATTCCCAACATTCTGTTTGCTTTTTTGACTTCAAGAGTGAGAACTAAAAGTTACAACTGGTCCAAGCATCTGTGACAGTTGCATTGAAAAAACCCCAGACAGTGGAACACCTGCTGCTTACATGGTACAAAACTTTCCAAGGTACAGTAAATATGCTCAAGCATGTTTGACAAAACAAATCAGATATGATGAAAAGATACAAGAAGGAGGAAGATGACATATCCTAGTTCTGCTCTGCAACCATTGTTAGATGAGTTTATGTAGGGTTTCTATTAGTATTCTGTACAATTCTGTATACTTTTACATTAATGATGTACCCACACTTCACTGCCAAAAAAGAAGAATTGATTAAATGATACTATCAAATAATTTTAATAATAGTTTTACTGGAGAGCTAGTAATTAAGCATAGAAGGCTCTTGAAGTTTTTTCATGCAGTGTCTTTAAGTTCCCAGAGTCACTTATTGTCAGACCAAGGTATAATTATAATTAGTATGCATAGGGGCTTATACAATAAGGGGGCAATTTCCAACCTATCCACAAAGCTTCAAATTCTACAATTATCTTTTACCCGCAGTTTTTGCATCACTTTCGTGTAAAACTACAGAGATTTGTATCTGCTTTTTCTGTGGATACTTTTTCCAACCAAAAGTATATGCATAGGGGTACATTTTAAAAAACAGCGCGCGCGTACTTTTGTTTGCGCAACCGGCGCGAACAAAAGTACGCCGGATTTTAAAAGATACAAGCATAGCTGTGCATATCTTTTAAAATCCGGGGTCGGTGCGCTCAAGGCTGCGCAAAATTGGCAGCCTGCGTGCGCTGAGCCGCGCAGCCTGCCTCCGTTCCCTCAGAGGCCACTCCGAAATCGGAGTGGCCTCGGAGGGAACTTTGTTTTTGTCACACCCCTCCCCCCCCACCTTTCCCTCTTTTCCCCTATCTAACACACCCACCCCCCCGGCCCTACCTAAATCCCCCCCACCTTGTTCGATGGAGTTACGCCTGCCGCTGGCCAGGCGTAACTTGCGCGCGCCGGCTGGCCAGGCCCTGACACAGGCTGCTGTGTCGGGGCACTTGGCCACGCCCCGGACCGCAGGCATGCCCCCGGACACGCCCCTGGACTGCAGACACACCCCAGGACCGCCCTTTTTAGCAAGCCCTGGGACTTACGCGCGTCCCGGGGCTTTGCGCGCACCGGTGGCCTATGCAAAATAGGCACGCCAGCGCACGAGTCCCCTGCGCGTGTAAATCCGGCAGGTTTTACGCGCGTAGGGCTTTTAAAATCTACCCCATAGTTTTGAAAATCCAAAAATATGCATGTAGTTTTCTTCTCCAAAACCCCATCCTAGGAATGCCTCCACTGCAATGTGGGTAAAAGTATGCAGGCTGTGGAACTTAGGCATGTGCTTTTATGCACACATACAGGGTGGGTAATTTTCAGAAAACTGATTTACATAAATAAATAAAATAAAATAATTACATAGATAAAAAAACACTCTTTACCCATGGGAATCCCTTTTAATATTGCCTTCTAAGTACTTTTCCCATAGGCACAAAATTAGAAGATTGTTTTACTATATCAAGCTGATACTCAACTGTGTTCTTCCTCTTGGTTATTTAGTAATATTGGTTACATTTTAGATTTTTCCAGAAAATCATAATTTTTGCCTTTTCCAGATTTATTTGTAGAGCCCATGATTTATAGTACGTCTCTAGCAGCTTTGAATTATTTTGGAGACCAACTGGGGTAGGGGATAAAACAAGATTGTCTGCATACTGCAGGCATTTCATTTCTGAATTATTTAGTTTTCAGCATTAGTGCTAATGCTCCAGTCCTGTGGGAGGATCACTGATATAGATGTTAAAAAAGGTAGGACTGAAACTGTATCTTCGTCTTGTCCCTCCCTCCTGTTTCAAGCTGTCTTTCTGTATGTTGTTTAGCTTTACCTTACAGCTGATAAATGAATACATAGATTTAATTATATTATAGTTTCTCCTTAACTCTCTTGCTCCCAGTTTGCAATAATTTGAGAAGGCCAGGGTGCCAGAGTCAATTTTTTTCTTAAAATCAATAAAACATGCAAATACTTTTCCTGAGGACCTGTGACTTACATGGCTGTTAATTAGTGTCTTCAACATAAAGATGTGGTCAGTGGTTTGGTGCTTGGGGATGAACCCAATCAGACTACTGTGCAGGCATTTGCTGTTTGTTAGAAACTGTAGTTCTGTTTTGTTAAGAATACAGCAGAACAGCTTATTGCTGTTGACACAGATTCCTCTATAATTATTTGGATTTGTGGTATCCTCCAATTTGTAGATTGATATAATTAATCCTTCCATGTCAGCACAAATTGGCAAGAACACAGAATCCAGTTAAGGAATTTACCAGTGATTCCTGGACTTGTACATTGTTAGTTTTGTGTATTTTGTTTTGTACCCCACTAGATGAAGTATTGGGAGTATTCCTCGATTTCCTGTATTGTTATAAGAGTGTTTAATGATAGAAACATTGAAACATAGTGGCAGAAAAAGACCATACGGTCTATCTAATCTGCCCAATTACATCACCTATTCAGCTTTACAATCATTACCACTCCCTCAAAAATCCCCTGTGTTTATCTCATACTTTTCTGAATTCAGATACTATCCTTGTATTCACCACCTCCACAGAGAGGCTGCTCCATGCATCCACTACCCTCTCTGTAAAGAAATATTTCCTTAGATTACTCCTGAGCCTATCTGCTTTCACCCTCATCCCATGGACCCCATGTTCTGCTGAAAGAGGCCCGTCTCCTGTGCACGAAAACTTTGGAGGTATTAAAACATCTCTATCAAATCTCCCTTATCCTGCCTTTCCTCTAGGGTATAAATATTCAGATCTTTAAGTCTGTCCCAATATGCTTTAGAACGAAGACCACTGACCATTTTAGCAGTCACCTTCTGGATCAGCTCCAACTGGTTTATATCCTTTTGAAAGTGTGGTCTCCAAACTGTATACAGTATTCTAAATGAGGTCTCACCAGGGACAATATCACTTCTTTTTTTTCTACTGATCATTCATCTTCCTATGCAGCCAAGTATCTTTCTGACTTTGGCAGTTGCTTTATCTACCTGTTTGGCCATCTTAAGATCGTCAGATATGATCATCCCCAGATACCACTCTTCTTTCATCCTTCATTAGGTTTTTGCAGCTCAAATGCATGACTCTATAGTGGTGTTTGGTAATCTTGCTTACATTTTCCAATAAGTTTAATTTCTCTTGGGTGTGTTTTATCTTATTTGAAATCTTCACGCTTGATCTTTGTAGCAGTGTTAGAAGTGTTTAGTCCAGATTTTACCATTCTGGATTGTTAAATTAGATTTTGATTTGAATTTATGTCATTTCCACAGGGACTTGTTCACGACTTTAGGCAGCATTTTGTTCATGTATGTTGCTTTTTCCTGTCTGAAGGTTGCTTTGTCATTCCACAGCATATGTTGGTAGGTTCTGCATAAATTTTTGCTGAGGAGCATCCTGTGCTTAAGCATAAAGAATTTTCTCAACTTTTGACTTAGACCAGTGGTTCTCAACTTTTACCACACTGACCCCATCCCAAAATTTTCATATGGGCTTTGAGTCCCCACCCCCATGCTTTGTTTTGAAAATTATAATAATTTTGTTATTTCAACCACCACAGAAAACTGATTTTACCTTCAGAGGGGACAGTTTCTAAAAGCTATTTATATTGGTAAATTGTGATTGTCTGCCTAAAAATTGTCCTTCTTGGATCCAACTAAAAGTATCCAAGGCTTCCCACATTGTGCATACTTTTAGCTGCAATTGGATGGTGCATGCCTGGTGGCATGTTATATGCAGGATAAGAAAATTACATGCATAGATTTCATTTTCAAATCTATACATGTTATTTTCCTTAGAAGTGCTAGTCACACAAAAAGCTGGAGCAAATGTCTGCAGGTACTGCAGTTTTCATTGGGAAAGTGCATGTTTACATTCCCTTGGAAATTTGATACAGTAAAAAGTACCGGCAGACTTTGCATCAAAGTAAACAGTTTGAAAATGTCTTCCTAAAAAGAATACAATAGATCTACAGTAAAAGTAGAAAACGTATTTGGCTCCTCCATGGCTTCTCCCTCCTTAGGAAGCAGTAGAGTAGGTGACTTCCCCCGCTGTCTTTCAGTGGCAGTGCTGCAGGAAGCTTACCTCTCTGGTGGCAATTGGGCATGTGGATCCTCTTTTCTCTGGCTCCTATATTTTGCGAGTGGGCAGATGGCCTCACTCATTTCTATGTCCTAACTGCTTCAGTAAATGGGCAGGCAAGATACAGACAGCTCTGTACATCTCTACATTCCCTCTCATTCACTGTCCGAGCAGTTTTCCTCCAGCTCCTTTGAGCTTTTTGCTTCAACGGCAGGGGAGAAAGTCTGATACTTCACGCATATCCAGCATAGCTATCTGCTTCAACGGCAGGGGAGAAAGTCTGATACTTCACTTTCAATGTATATCCAGTATAACTCTCTGCTTCAACGGCAGGGGGAATGAAGAAAAGTGGATCTATATACAGACAACCACCACCAAGGACTGAATTACATAGTCTGGGTAAACAAATAAGCATGGGTGTAGCTTGCTTATTGTGGCAGTTACTACCCCTAACTAATTAAGCTAGATATTTCACTTAGATGCAGTTCCAACACTGCTCTCTACATTAATGGTGGGAGTGGAAGGGAAATAGAACCAAAAGGTTACTAAGAGCCAAGAGTAACAGATAAGTATTAGAAAAAAAAAAGTGCGACACTTGCTGGGCAGACTGGATGGGCCATTTGGTCTTCTTCTGCCGTCATTTCTATGTTTCTATGAGTTCCTAGCACAATCAGAACCAGGGATGAGATAGGTACCTTCAGCTTTATTTGCAGCTACCTGGAATTTTTCTCCTATTTTATATCCTTATTCTTCTCTCTGCCATCCCCCTAATATACCTTGTGTAGAGATCCTGTTAGATCTCTCACAGTAATATGGTGGAATAGTCCATGGTTATAGGGAAAGAACAGTTTTAGTATGAGTAATGAACTTCCTCATATGGGAGAAGATGAATGGTGAACTCCTCTGACATAAGTTCTGGCCACCATTTTACTGATTCTCAAAAGTGAGGATTGGGACAAGTGGAGAGTCAGAGAACTTTCCTTTATTTTGAAAATCCCTGTAATGGTCTCTGTCTTTTTGCTGAGCTGGAAGTGTTTTCCATCCACCTGGATTCATGCATTTTTTGTTATATATTTTTTTCTGGGCTTCCATTAATTAGGGGCTCAGTCTTTTGATTTAATATCAACAAAACAAAGGAGAAGTCCCTTCACAGTGAAGGAACCTAAAATCATCTGCATCCAAAGGAGGGATAATGTTGCGTTTGGCCGGTTGCGGGTCTGTCCTGCAACCAGCTACTCTTACCTCCTGCCCCGAGTCGGAAAAGGCCCGCCAATGCCACAGCAGGCCCCCAAACAAAAACACAAGCTGCACAAGCCTGACACACCACACAAGGGATGACGATCAGCCGAGCGGGGCGTCCCTAGATGCGTGCACATGGCTCAGCTCAATTTAAAGGGCCTGCAGTGGGAAAACCACTGCAGCGTACGCAGATGACATCACAGGCTCTCCATTATTTAAAGTCTATTCAAACCTGCCTCAGTCACCTCGGCAATAGGTTGATCTCCTCTCGGAGTAGCTGTTTGCCTCGTTCCTGGTTCCTGGTCTTGCTTCTGTTCCAGTGCCTTGTCTACGTGTTCCTGGTTGCTTCCTGTGTCTTCAGAGTTCCTGTGTTCCTATCTTCTGGTGCTTCATCCATCTTCAGTGTCTTCCTACTGTTCCAACTTCCCTCCTTCCTTTTGGATTGTTTTCTCGGCTTGCCTTTGGTTCAGATCCCTGCCTTGTCTATGGAATGCTTCTTGACCACATTGACTTCTGCCTGCCTTGTAACCTCTGTTTGCTCTAGGGATGTGAATCGTTTTAGGACGATTAAAATTATCGTCCGATAATTTTAATATCGTCTTAAACCGTTATGGAACACAATACAATACAGATTCTAACGATTTATCGTTATAAATCGTTAGAATCGTGAGCCGGCACACTAAAACCCCCTAAAACCCACCCCCGACCCTTTAAATTAAATCCCCCACCCCAAATAACTTAAATAACCTGCGGGTCCAGCGGCGGTCCGGAACGGCAGCGGTCCGGAACGGGCTCCTGCTCCTCAATCTTGTCGTCTTCAGCCGGCGCCATTTTCCAAAATGGCGCCGAAAAATGGCGGCGGCCATAGACGAAAAAGATTGGACGGCAGGAGGTCCTTCCGGACCCCCGCTGGACTTTTGGCAAGTCTCGTGGGGGTCAGGAGGCCCCCCACAAGCTGGCCAAAAGTTCCTGGAGGTCCAGCGGGGGTCAGGGAGCGATTTCCCGCCGCGAATCGTTTTCGTACGGAAAATGGCGCCGGCAGGAGATCGACTGCAGGAGGTCGTTCAGCGAGGCGCCGGAACCCTCGCTGAACGACCTCCTGCAGTCGATCTCCTGCCGGCGCCATTTTCCGTACGGAAAATGGCGCCGGCCATACGCGTATGGCCGGCGCCATTTTCCGTACGAAAACGATTCGCGGCGGGAAATCGCTCCCTGACCCCCGCTGGACCTCCAGGAACTTTTGGCCAGCTTGTGGGGGGGCCTCCTGACCCCCACGAGACTTGCCAAAAGTCCAGCGGGGGTCCGGAAGGACCTCCTGCCGTCCAATCTTTTTCGTCTATGGCCGCCGCCATTTTTCGGCGCCATTTTGGAAAATGGCGCCGGCTGAAGACGACAAGATTGAGGAGCAGGAGCCCGTTCCGGACCGCTGCCGTTCCGGACCGCCGCTGGACCCACAGGTTATTTAAGTTATTTGGGGGGGGGTTTGGGAGGGTGGGGGATTTAATTTAAAGGGTCGGGGGTGGGTTTTAGGGGGTTTTAATGTGCCGGTTTTTCGATTTTTCGATTTTTAACGATTTTTCACGATATTTTACCCCCCCAAACGGCAACAATACGATTCCCTCCCCCTCCCAGCCGAAATCGATCGTTAAGACGATCGAGGACACGATTCACATCCCTAGTTTGCTCCTTGTCTTGCTGTATGCCACCTGCCCCTGACCTCAGTCTGCTCTCAACTCTGCTGTCTGCTGCCTGCCCTGACCTCTGCTTGGACTGACTTCATTTTCTTCTTCCTATCCACAACCTCTTCTGTAATGGATTCGTCTCTTCACAGAGGCCCATGCCTAAGTCCAACCAGCCTCAGCACCCGAGGGCTCAAGCTAAGGGGAATGAGGGCTGGTATTTGTGAAGTTCCAGTTGGGCCTCTGCTCCAGCCATTACCACCTGCTGACAGAGAGAACATACGAACATAAGAAATTGCCATGCTGGGTCAGACCAAGGGTCCATCAAGCCCAGCATCCTGTTTCCAACAGAGGCCAAAACCAGGCCACAAGAACCTGGCAATTACCCAAACACTAAGAAGAACCCATGCTACCGATGCAATTAATAGCAGTGGCTATTCCCTAAGTATAATTGATTAATAGCCATTAATGGACTTCTCCTCCAAGAACTTATCCAAACCTTTTTTGAACCCAGCTACACTAACTGCACTAACCACCTCCTCTGGCAACAAATTCCAGAGCTTTATTGTGCGTTGAGTGAAAAAGACTTTTCTCCGATTAGTCTTAAATGTGTTACTTGCTAACTTCATGGAATGCCCCCTAGTCCTTCTATTATTCGAAAGTGTAAATAACCGAGTCACATCTACTCGTTCAAGACCTCTCATGATCTTAAAGACCTCTATCATATCCCCCTCAGCCGTCTCTTCTCCAAGCTGAACATCCCTAACCTCTTCAGCCTTTCCTCATAGGGGAGCTGTTCCATCCCCTTTATCATTTTGGTTGCCCTTCTCTGTACCTTCTCCAACGCAACTATATCTTTTTTGAGATGCGGCGACCAGAATTGTACACAGTATTCAAGGTGCGGTCTCACCATGGAGCGATACAGAGGCATTATGACATTTTCCGTTCTAGTAACCATTCCCTTCCTAATAATTCCTAACATTCTATTTGCTTTTTTGACTGCTGCAGCACACTAAGCCGACGATTTTAAAGTATTATCCATTATGATGCCTAGACCTTTTTCCTGGGTGGTAGCTCCTAATATGGAACCTAACATCGTGTAACTACAGCAAGGGTTATTTTTCCCTATATGCAACACATTGCACTTGTCCACATTAAATTTCATCTGCCATTTGGATGCCCAATCTTCCAGTCCTGCAAGTTACTCCTGTAATGTATCACAGTCTGCTTGTGATTTAACTACTCTGAATAATTTTATATCATCCGCAAATTTGATAACCTCACTCGTCGTATTCCTTTCCAGATCATTTATATTTATATTGAAAAGCACCGGTCCAAGTACAGATCTCTGAGGCACTCCACTGTTTTCCCTTTTCCACTGAGAAAATTGACCATTTAATCCTACTCTCTGTTTCCTGTCTTTTAACCAGTTTGTAATCCACGAAAGGACATTGCCTCCTATCCCATGACTTTTTAGTTTTCATAGAAGCCTCTCATGAGGGACTTTGTCAAACGCCTTCTGAAAATCCAAATACACTACATCTACCGGTTCACCTTTATCCACATGTTTATTAACCCCTTCAAAAAAATGAAGCAGATTTGTTAGGCAAGACTTCCCTTGGGTAAATCCATGTTGACTGTGTCCCATTAAATCATGTCTTTCTATATGCTCTATGATTTTGATCTTGAGAATAGTTTCCACTATTTTTCCCAGCACTGAAGTCAGGCTCACTGGTCTATAGTTATCCGGATCTCCCCTGGAGCCTTTTTTAAATATTGGGGTTACATTGGCCACCCTCCAGTCTTCAGGTACAATGGATGATTTTAATGATAGGTTACAAATTTTAACTAATAGATCAGAAATTTCATTTTTGAGTTCCTTCAGAACCCTAGGATGCATACCATCTGGTCCAGGTGATTTGCTTCTCTTTAGTTTGTCAATCTAGCCTACTACATCTTCCCGGTTCACAGTGATTTCATTCAGTTCGTCTGAGTCATCACCCCTGAAAACCATTTCTGGAACTGGTATCTCCCCAACATCCTCATTAGTAAACACGGAGGCAAAGAATTCATTTAGTCTTTCTGCAATGGCCTTATCTTCCCTAAGAGCCCCTTTAACCCCTCTGTCATCTAATGGTCCAACCGACTCCCTCACAGGTTTCTTGCTTTGGATATATTTAAAAAAGTTTTTATTATGAGCTTTTGCCTCTATGGCCAACTTCATTTCAAATTCTCTCTTCGCCTGTCTTATCAATGTTTTACTCTTACCTTGACAATGCTTATGTTTTATCCTATTTTCTTCAGATGGATCCTTCTTCCAATTTTTGAAGGATGTTTTTTTGGCTAAAATAGCCTCTTTCACCTCACCTTTTAACCATGACGGTAATCGTTTTGCCTTCCTTCCACCTTTCTTAATGCGCGGAATACATATGGACTGCGCCTCTAGGATTGTATTTTTAAACAATGTCCAAGCCTGTTGAACATTTTTAACCTTTGCACCTGCACCTTTCAGTTCCTCATTTTATCAAAGTTTCCCTTTTTAAAATTTAGTGTTAGAGCTGCAGATTTACTTATTGTCCCCCTTCCAGTTATTAGTTTAAATTTGATCATGTTATGATCACTGTTTCCAAGTGGCCCCACCACCGTTACTTCTTTCACCAAATCTTGCGTTCCACTAAGAATTAAATCTAAAATAGCTCCCTCTCTTGTTGGTTCCTGAACCAATTGCTCCATGAAGCAATCATTTATTACATCCAGGAACTTTATGTCTCTAGCAAGTCCTGATGTTACATTTACCCAGTCAATATTGGGGTAATTGAAATCTCCCATTATTATTGCACTGCCAAATTGGTTTGCTTCCCTGATTTCTCTTAGCATTTCATCATCTGTCTGACCATTTTGTCCAGGTGGACGGTAGTATACTCCTATCACTATACTCTTACCTAACACACATGGGATTTCTACCCATATAGATTCTACTGAGCATTTACTCTCTTGTATGATCTTTATCCTGTTGGACTCTATACCCTCCCGGACATAAAGTGCCACACCCCACCAAGTTGATCCTCCCTATCATTGCGATATAATTTGTACCCTGCTATAGCACTGTCCCATTGGTTATCCTCCTTCCACCAAGTCTCTGTGATGCCAATTATGTCAATCTCATCATTTGCTGCTATACACTCTAACTGTCCCATCTTACTTCTTAGACTTCTGTCATTGGCATACAGACATTTCAAAGTTTGGTTTTTGCTTGTTTTAACAACCTGCTTTTCAGTTGTTTGGGATAATTCGGAAATCATTAGCTTTGGTGATTTTTTATATATAGGCATATGAACTATGTTTGCTTCTGATGGAACCTCTCTGTTGGGATGCCCTAACTCTCCTGTTTCATTAGTATCCTTCAAGGATACATTTCTCTGAACCATGCACTGCTGAGTGACTGTCGGCTTTCCCCCTTGTTCTAGTTTAAAAGCTGCTCTATCTCCTTTTTGAAAGTTAGTGCCGGCAGCTTGGTTCCACTCTGGTTAAGGTGGAGCCCGTCCTTTCGGAAAAGTCTCCCCTTTCCCCAAAAGTGTCCCCAGTTCCTTACAAAGCTGAATCCCTCTTCCCTGCACCATCGTCTCATCCACGCATTGAAACTCTGGAGCTCTGCCTGCCTCTGGGGAGATAGTTGTGGGTGGATCCTTGGGCCGGTGGCATGACCACCGGCCCAAGGTGGTCATGCCAAGGTGGGTGGATCCTTGGGCCGGTGGCATGACCACCGGCCCAAGGATCCACCCACAACTATCTCAAACACTAACAGGGATCTTCTATCCAGGACTACTATTCAGGGTTACACTAGCAGAGCTGATACTAGGGTATTAAGCACCCTAGGCAAACCTTTAGTCTTGCACCCCCTTTCCCCTGAGATTTTGATAAGTTAACTCAATCATAATGACCCTCCCCCATCCCATTCCCAATCCTGGAAAAACATAATGGGACATCATACTTTTAAATATTAGACTGTTTCATATATACATATACAAGCAAGTTTCAGATATCATGTCACAGTGTCTGATAAATATATCAGCAATGAGTTTTGGGGGTATATTGCCCAAAATAAATATCAAGAAATACATATTTTTATAAATTAACAGAAAACTATATTGCATTGGCTAAAGTAAATCTCACAATACAAAAAAAAAATCAAATACTGTTCTTATATCAGAAACAGTGACAAACACCTTCCATTACCAGCCTTTTTGTGAAGTAACACAAGATCCTGCAAATACTTCTCAAAACCTATATAGCAAATCTGCCATATAAAACAGCACAAACTTCCGGTCTCAAACAGCAATAATTCTATCTATGAAAAGGCAACACTGCAAATACTGGAATTAGGCCTAGAATACTACTACTATTAAACATTTATACAGGGCTACAAGGTGTATGTAGTGCTATATAGATAAACATACCGTATTTTTCGCTCCATAAGACGCACTTTTTTTCCCCCAAAGGTGGGGGGAAAATGTATGTGCGTCTTATGGAGCGAATATAAAAAAAAAACCAAACAAAAATCTAACAAACACCCCCCCCCCGACTCCCCCAAGACCTGCCGACTTAATTTCCTACAACCCCCCCCCCCCCAAGACCTGACAAATTAATTTCCTGCAACCCCCCACCCTCCTGACCCCCCCAAGACCTGCCAAACGTCTCTGGTGGTCCAGCGGGGGTCCGGGAATGATCTCCTGGGCGTGGGCCGTCGGCTGCCAGTAAACAAAATGGCGCCGACGGCCCTATGCCCTCACTATGTCACTGAGACCGACCGCTGCTATTGGTCGGTCTCAGTGACATAGTGAGGGCATAGGGCCGTCGGCGCCATTTTGTTTACTGGCAGCCGACGGCCCTATGCCCTCACTATGTCACTGAGACCGACCAATAGCAGCGATCGGTCTCAGTGACATAGTGAGGGCATAGGGCCGTCGGCTGCCAGTAAACAAAATGGCGCCGACGGCCCTATGCCCTCACTATGTCACTGAGACCGACCAATAGCAGCGGTCGGTCTCAGTGACATAGTGAGGGCATAGGGCCGTCGGCGCCATTTTGTTTACTGGCAGCCGACGGCTCACGCCCAGGAGATCGTTCCCGGACCGCTCCTGGACCCCCGCTGGACCACCAGGGACGTTTGGCAGGTCTTGGGGGGGTCAGGAGGGTGGGGGGTTGCAGGAAATTAATTCGGCAGGTCTTGGGGGGGTCAGGAGGGTGGGGGGTTGCAGGAAATTAATTCGGCAGGTCTTGGGGGGGTCAGGGGGGTGGAGGTTGTTAATTTAAAGGGTTGGGTTTTGGGGGTTCCCACAGAAAGAAAAATGTTCTGATCTGGGGAGTGGACCGAAATGGCCCTCCCCAGACCCGAAAACAAAATGGGGAGAAAAAAAAAAACTATGCACTCCCCTAATTTGCTCCATAAGACGCCCAGACGCAGAGCCGGTTTAGCACAATTTTTTTTTTTTAAATTTTCCCCCTCTGAATCCTAGGTGCGTCTTATGGTCAGGTGCGTCTTATGGAGCGAAAAATACGGTAAATGACAATCCCTGCTCCATATAGCTTAGAATTTTGTTAAGACAGACAAAAAAACAGACAAATACAGTAAGCATTTGGGGACAGTAAGGGAAAACACTTAAAGTCTCAAAGGTGGATTAATAGGTGCAGTTTAATTGAAGACAGGGACCATTTTATCTCATTACCAGCCATTCTGTGAAGTAACAGAACACACACACCAGAAATGTAGCACACCTATTGGGAAAACAGAACAAGTTGGACTTCTACAGCTCTCTACACAGAACCCTCACATTAGCAGAAAACTTCACCTCAGTCACTCTCGCAGAACACAGACTATGATGGTAACTTTCAAACCGGCACATGGGTGCACATGTGCATGCATGCGTCAGCCCACACCCAGGGATGTAGCTATTTTATAACTTGCATGGTATATGAGTGTATGTTATACAATAGTCTGGCTGCCAAGTGGGCATGCGCATCTGCACACAAATCCTCGATTCACCCAGTTAAGAGATAGGTCCTCCGGACACCTCTAGTTTAATAGCCATCATTCCTCCCAGTTATCCCCAACCCTTAAAACCCCACAGATCTGCCTATTTTCTTTATTTTGTAACTTACATGTCATCCAAAGCAGAAGTAAAATTACGTGGCAGGGGGCCTTGGCACATGCCGGATCGTGTAAGTATTTACGCACATATCTCGGCTTGAAACATCCATGCCCCGCCCCTTTTTTGAAATCTTACGCGATGCATGCACTGCGGAAGACACACGCGTATCTGGGTGGCTTTTAAAATCCATTCAGAGTGTGTGAGCCCAACATATTCACGCATTAATGTGCATGGCGGGCTTTTAACATTCATATATATGGGAACTCAAATTCCAAGTAGAATTCTGCAGACAAAAACTGAACTCTTATTTGTGCTGCCATCCATTCCAGCCTTCTCTCCTGTTCCCTGCAGCTGCCTGGGAGGTGGAGGAGGGAAGGGAGAGGAGTAGTGACATAAGAAGGGAGAGGCTGGATTAAATACTCTCTACTCCAATCTCACCCTCTACCCTCATGATCCCTGCATCAAAGACTAAATCCTGGGAACAAACCTGAAAGCTCACAATCCCTAGCTAAAAAAAACCACATACTCAATGACTAACAGACTCAAAGCCAGACATCTGTGCCATCACAGTAACATGGCTCGAAACACTGACATTGCACTACTAAACCAATTACCTTCAAATCTCTACGACATATACTCCATACCCAGACCCCTCCCCAAAAAAAAGGAGGGAGGTGGCCTTCTCCTCATAACCAAAAAAAGAACTTAACCTCACCCCCCCAAAAAGTCAATATACCCCCCCAAATATGAGCTTGGCTTCTTCAAATCCCCAATGCTACAAATATGATTAATATACACTCCCCCTGGTCTCCTAGAACATGACCCATCTCCCCTCATCGAATTATTTGTAGGCAACTTAGATCACAACACACCCGCCGTCTTACTCGGCGATTTCAACCTCCATGTCGACGCATGCCCATCTTCCTCCTCCTGTGAAGCATTTCTCTCCTCTCTCGAAGTCATGGGATACAAACAAATCATAAGCCTCCCAACCCATAAAGCAGGCCACACACTCGACCTGATCTTCACTAATACCAACTAGGGATGTCAATCGTTTTTGAACGATTAAAATTATCGTCAGATAATTTTAAAATCGTCCAAAATCGTTAGAGTGCACGATACAATACAAATGCCCCCGAATTATCGTCAGGGGCATTTGTATTGTATCGTTAAATAGGGCGCGGGAAAACGGCACACCAAAACAACCCTAAAACCCACCCCGAACCTTTAAAACAAATCCCCCACCTTCCCGAACCCCCCCAAAATGTTTTAAATTACCTGGGGTCCAGTGGGGGGGTCCCAGCGCAATCTCCCGTGATCTCCCGCTCTCGGGCCACAGCTGCGTTGAGAAATGGCGCCGGTGGCCCTTTGTCCTTATCATGTGACAGGGCAAAGGTAGCGCCGGCACCATTTTGAAGATTGGCAATACGGCCCGCGTGCAGGAGGTCGCTCCCGGTCCCCCGCTGGACTTTTGACAAGTCTTGTGGGGGTCAGGAGGCCCCCCCAAGCTGGCCAAAAGTCCCTGGGGGTCCAGCGGGGGTCCGGGAGCGATCTCCTGCACGCGTGACGTCGGGAGCCAGGAACCAAAATGGCGCCGGCGCTACCTTTGCCCTATCACATGATAAGGGCAAAGGGCCACCGGCGCCATTTCTCAACGCAGCCGTGGCCCGAGAGCGGGAGATCGCGGGAGATCGCGCTGGGACCCCCCCCCCCCCCCCACTGGACCCCAGGTAATTTAAAACATTTTGGGGGGGTTCGGGAGGGTGGGGAATTTGTTTTAAAGGTTCGGGGTGGGTTTTAGGGTTGTTTTGGTGTGCCGGTTTTCCCGCCCTCCCCCGATTTTTAACGATTTAACAAAAAAAAAAAAAAAACACGACGATCAGATTTCCCTCCCCCCCCAGCCAAAATCGATCGTTAAGACGATCAATCACACGATTCACACCCCTAATACCAACATAGCTACCACCCAAACCCCACCTGCACCCCAGTACCCTGGTCTGACCACTCCCTCATAAACACCACCTTATCTATAAAGAAACAAACTCCCCTCCCCACTCCCCATAATCACTCCTTCCAATTCCGTAAAACCTGCTCAAGAGAGGACTTAATAGAATCCTGCACTGACATCTTAAGCAAGATTGATCTCACTACCCCCGAATCAGCTATAACATCTTGGAACGACACCACCAAAAACATTGCAGACAAAATCTGCCCACTCAAAACAATAAATGTGAACCCTGCCCGCAGCAACAAAAAAGCATGGTTCACACCTGAACTTAAGAAACTCAAAAACAACCTGAGAATAAAGGAAAGAAAATTGAGAAAGCACCCCTCTCCCTCTTTACTTGCCTCATACAAGACATCCATGCATGAATACAGGATCAACATCCTAAAAACAAAGTGTGACTTCCACACACTCAAAATACATGACTATCAGTACAATGCCAAGGCTCTTTTCTCTCTGATATCCAACCTAACTGAGCCAACCCCCACACACAATCCCTCCCTAGACAGCAAAAACAAATGTGACAACCTAGCCTCCTTCTTCCAGAACAAAGTATCCAAACTGACAGCCAATTTTCCCCCGGACTTGTCCTTCACCTTGCCACCCCCCTCCAACAACACAGCCTGCCTCAATCATCTTGAAACCACATCAGCATGTGAAATTAAATCACTATTAAGGAAAATCAACCCCTCCTCACACCCCTTAGACCACATCCCATCCAAAATGCTACGAACCATCCCAGAAACTATAGCCACAACCTTATCCGAAATCATCATCTGCTCCATCACCCATGGTGACGTCCCATCCACCCTCAAGCTAGCGATTGTGAAACCAATCCTAAAAAAACCTAACCTCGACCCGTCAGAACTATCTAACTATCACCCAATCTCAAATTTACCGCTACTAGCCAAAATCACTGAAAAGGTAGTCAACCTCCGCCTCACTGAATACTTAGACACACACAACATTCTATCCCCATCCCAGTTTGGATTCCGAAAAATTTTCAGCACTGAAACACTCCTAATATCTCTCACAGACACTTTACTCAAAGGCATGGATAAAGGGCAAGCATAGATCCTAGCTATGCTTGACATCTCCTCTGCCTTCGACACTGTCAACCACAAAATCCTACTAAACCAACTTACGAACATAGGCATAACTGGTACTGCCCACTGCTGGTTTAAATCTTACCTGGAAAACAGACACTTCAAGGTCAAACTTAGCAACAACAAATCTGACCCCATCAAACTTACCCAAGGTGTACCCCAAGGCTCTACCCTCTCCTCCACCCTCTTCAATATCTACCTGCTACCCCTCTGCCACATCTTAAAGTAACCTAGGCATCGTCCATTTCATCTACGCAGACGATGTCCAAATTATCATTCCCATCACCGACTCACTATCCAAGTCCCTAAAAATCTGGAACAATTGCATCAACTCTATCAACCAACTCCTTACTAATCTCAACCTGGCACTCAATACCACCAAAACTGAACTCTTTAAAATCTCTCACAATCAGCCCTCCCTTAAATCACATACTATCTAGCACTGCACCCCTCTCAGCCCCCTTCCCACAACACTTACGCAACCTGGGTGTCACCATTGACAACCAATTAAACCTAAAATCCTACATAAAATCCACCTTAAAGGAATGCTACTTTAAACTGCATGTATTAAAGAGAATTAGACCCCTCCTACACACACATGACTTCCGCACTGTCCTACAAACCCTAATCTTCGCTAAAATTGACTACTGTAATTCCCTCCTTATAGGCCTCCCCTCCTCCACCATCAAACCCCTCCAATTATTACAGAATGCCACTGCCAGAATGCTAACCAACACCTGTAGAAAAAAGCACATCACATCCATCCTCAGAGACCTCCACTGGCTCCCGATCTCCTCTAGAATCCTCTACAAAACCCTCTCCCTTATACACAAAACATTACACAATCCCAGTGTAAAGACCATCCCTCTGCCTTCTTCATCATACTCTTCTTATTTCAGCCTCAATTTTTCCAGCCCATGACTACCTTTAGTCTTGCCTTTAATTTTGTACATATTGTAAATATTATCTTGTAATTATGTTTTTTGTATCAATTGCTATATTTTTCTTCTTGCTTCCTCCTCTCCCAGTTGTATTTTTCCTTGTTTTATTGTAACTGCTATTCCTGCACCAGTTCAGTTCATCTAGTTTTATGTTCATTACACTAAATGTTAAATGTAAACCGGGTTGATGCGACTACCAGTCGTGAAAGCCGGTATAGAAAAATAGTAAATAAATTACACAACCAAAACATCACCTGGCTAAACAACTCATTCCTCTTCAACTCTTCTAACAGACCAACCAGATCTGCCTATAGAGGAACCCTTCACATTCCCTCTCCCAAAACCACACAATGGTCCTCCACTAGAGACAGAGCACTCTCAATAGCTGGACCCATCAACTGGAACTCAATGCCACCTGACCTACGCATGGAACCATGCACACACAAATTAAAAAAAAAATTGAAAACGTGGCACTATATAAACATCTTGTACCCTCTCAGACCATACCTTGTAATGTGTACATAGTTCTATTTATATTTAAATTTATATTTTTCCTTCAGCACCTTATACTCCCTGCATACCATGTTTTGTACACCCCCTCCCCCATTTACCATGTCATGTAACCAAATCGTTCCATGTATTTTCTCTATCATGTTATACGTTATCTGTAAACCGATACGATGTGCAAACGGCTATCGGTACATAAAAACCTTTAAATAAATAAATGCTGTCTGAGGTATGGACATAGGGACAGTAACTTTAAACCAGGGCACGGGTACTCATATACATGTGTATGTGGATGCCTAGCCAGATGTGCTGCAGTTTTATATCCTATGTGCAGGTACTCGCGCATCTTATAAAATAGGCCGGGCGCATGTATGTGTGCTTCCAATTTTAAACATGTACGCGCAAATCAGGGAAACGTCACTTTGAGATGCGTAAATGAGGAATTTTATAACAGGCATGCATCCAGGACATGATCAGTTTCACCAGTTTGTCCACCAGTTTGCCCAGTCTATAGCTAGGTCCTCAAGACCCCCTGGGTCTTTAGCCTGTATGCCCCCCAGTTAACCCATATTCCTCAAGCACTTCATAGATGCCTGACAATAGTTTTCAGACTTGCACCTCATCCATAGTAGAAGTAACTTTGTGCTGAAATATACCTGGATGCACGCCCAGGTGCATAGCTACATTTGTGCATGTCTTTTGGCCCCATCCCAGAATGCCCATGCCCTGCCCACATTCCACACCTTTTTTCCCCCCTGATGTGAGATATTCACACATTATTATTTGCACGCGCATGTGGGTGGTTTAAAAAATTGGATGGACTCTTGCATGTGCTAGATGCACGCCCATCTCCCAGTTTTTGTGTGCTTCTGGCTTTTAAAATTCACCTTAAATTGAGTCAAATCATTTAAATAAAACATAAAACCTAACACACCAAAATAAACTAAGCCATGGTGAAAAATAGTATTTGGTTTGGCTGTTTATCTATGCACACAAAAGATGTAAAGACACAGTGATTAAAAGTGCTGATGGCTCTGAGTTTGAGGGGCTATGAAGACCTAATGTTTTGTTGTAATTGTGGCAGCTCCCCCCAGAAGGCTGTGCCCCAGGCAATTGCTTAGCCTGCCTAATCGATAGGGTGGTCCTGAATACCTAGTTGGGTTATTTCAGTAATGACTCTGGGCTAGGAACTAAGCCTCATGGCTCTTTCCAGAATCCTGCAATTATTAGTCCTAAATCTGGTTAGGTGGTATCACCCTTAACAATGACTACAACTCCTTCCCACTCCTCCAAAAGCTGAGAATGCTATCAGGGGATCAAACCGGGGACCGTTCGCATGTAAGTACACTATACTGCCAATGAGCCACTGTACTGTCCCAGTTCTAGTCAATCTTAATTCCACTCTGTTTGGGCAGGGAGGAGGAGGCAGCAGGGCGATTTCCTACAATGGTGACTATCTCGTAGCCATCAATGTTGAAAACCATTGTCTTAGATTTTTAGAGGTCCATATTCAAAATCAATTTAGATGGATAATGTAATAGTTATCCATCTAAATGGCTTACCTGTCTATATTTAGCCCTTATCCAGCTAAATAGGGCATTCCGAGGAGGGGCTAAGATATCAGGCTAACTTAGCCGAATATTGGGCATATCCCACTAGGTTAGCTGGATAACATTAGACTTGCTTCAGAGCAGGTCTAAAGTTATGTGGCTGGATAACGAGCTACTTAACCAGGTATCTTAAAAAGATATCTGGCTAATTAGTGGTGTCATCTATTAAAGAAAAAATTATTTGCCCTATCTCCTACCTCCGTCCCCCTCCCCAAAGCATAAGTCAATTCATACATTGTATCCTAAACGCCCCCCCTCCACCCCCTAAACCTTTTTAAATCGTAAAGATTTACCCCATTTTGGAAGCCGGGCGCCCATCCCAATGTTACATTTAAAAGGAATTCAGCCTGCCTCCCCCCACCCACCCAACCACTACGAAAAAGCATAGCTCCCGTACCCCATCCTCCTGCCCCTCCCCATCCCCGCCGATATCAATTTCTTCTTCACCAGGAGTGAGGGACTCTCTGAGCCAGCAGGTTGATGATACCTGGGGGAGGGCAGTGGCAGGAGGCCTGTCAGGATCTCTACTTTATGTTCTCTTTTTCGAGACAGAGGCTTACTTATCCACATATCTGTAGAAGATATCCTGGTAAATAGACAGTGAGCTTGCCACACTAGACTGTATCACTTTAGGTTTACTCTGCCATATGTACATGCTGGCAGGGTAGGCCTACAGAATATTCACCTTACGTAGCTGCACACATTTTGGGTGCATAAATTAGGTGGCACTTTAATCCTGATGATTATTGGCGACGGGTTCTGCTGCTAACTGGAGCCGCATCACTTGTTCATTAGCCAGCCTATTGATTATGCACCTCTGTCTACTTGCAGCCTGCTAGTACACCATGTCAGCTGCTTTGTGACAACTGCAGAAGAGTCATGGAGGTATGGAGGATAGAGATTCCCCACTGCCCAAAAGCAGACAGTGATGAAGCCTGCTCTTTGGGACCAGGCAGACTTGAAGAGACTGGCTCTCACCCCTGCACTGTTTGGGTTGATCACCTGTACATACCTCTTAGCTAAGGCTGAGGAGAGGGAAAGAAAGTCGAGGCAGGTCAAAGCACAAATCTTGAACTGGTTGCACAAAGATACAATTTTCAGAGCTTACCGTAAAGCTGAGTCCCTGGAATACCTTGGCAGTAAGCTCTTATTATTTAATGATTACTCTGTGCCACATGGCATACAGAGAAAAGAAATGTCGCCTGTCTGCTCAGCACTTCATTGCATGGTAGTGAGATTTGCGCTAGTGTACCTGGCTAAGCTTCAGATACAGCACAATGGAACAGTAACATTCTTTTCTACTAAAGCTGAGGCAACTGCATTCTTAGCCTCCCTCGATGTTTTAGAGGAGCAGTAACTTGTTGAATGGAAATTGCAATCTTAATATGTCCTGCTTTCTGCTTTGTCTGTGCAAAAGTGTCAGCTCTCTCATTTGCCTTTCCTAAGGGTTCTTTTTGTTGATCCTTCAACCAACATGATTTAGTTTTTACTGATAAGACTATTATGCCTTAAGATGTGATATAAGGTGACACCTTGAAGAGGTAATATGCATGTTGACTCTGCACTACACTATTTTTATGCTGAAAAGAATGTTTGTTTGGACCTTGCTGGTTCTCTTCCATAATTTATACTAACATACTTCTCAATTTCAAGCAAACTGACACTGATTTGCAACTTCATTCTTTTTTTTTTTTCCGAGTCCCCATGCACTGCTGCTTTTTATGGTGTGGGGACTGCAATTAATGCTTTGACACCCATTTTCTTATAGTTCTAAGTAGGTCTGCTTTGATTTTACAGTGACTGCAGAATTTACCTTCCATAGTATTACTTATCTTTCATTGTTTAACATATGTGTAATGTGCGTGTTGCATCCTTCTGAGCTGCCATTAGATGTTCCTAGTATCCAACAAACCACCTAGAAGGAATACCACAGTTCAGTTTCTCCTCCAGAGGCTGCTTGAGTGAGTGGACTTGTGTTGTATAAATTGGAATTAGGATAAGAGAAGGCGTGGCATTTGAGTTGAGATTTTATAGAGAGAGGAGCTCTGTTAGAGTGGTTTCTTTTTAGTGAGGCCTGTATTCCTCATTTAGTATATTTTTGGAGGATACTCCTTCCTGGGCACTCCCTGCCAGACGGGATACACCTCAACTTAGTGGAAGAGATTTTTTTCAGAATTTTGACTACTTTAAGAGTTGTTTTGCTGGGTTGCAGCCTGGTACTACCGGAGATGGCTTTCCCAAGATCTGGAAGGCCAGGAAACTGAAGATCTGTCAGTAAACTTTGAGAACCCAGAAAAACTGCAGTGACAGTATCACCCTAGAAGGTTTTTGGACATTGAGTAAAGGAATTCTCTTTTTTGTTGAGAGGAGGTATTTTTGTCACCTCTCCTCTCTTTTGGAGATTGGGCAAGGTGCCTGATCTCTATCAGCTACAGACCTTTCCCACTGAGAGGTCCAGAGAAAAGGATCAAGTTTGGAATCAGGAGAAGGAAGAAAGAATTGAAGACCCACCACTGGATCATCTTCCCACTGGAACACAGGTGCAGGTTGGGTAGAAGAAGACAACCTTGAGCTCAGGTAGGACTGTTTAATGTTTAAGGGGATACTAAGCAGAGCAGGATTTCCCTCAGAGACTGGGCTTCTCACACACCCACAGAAGGGAGTATTAGGAATCACCCAGGAATCTGAGTCATCACCATATACACAGAGAGGTACAATTAGCAGAAGGAGACAAGTGGCACTGGAGTCAGCCCTTAAAGAAAGAATTGCCCCTTCAAACAAAAGGGTTACATGCACATCACAGCTCATATATTTTTAGATCAGTGAACATTTTTTTTTCAGTTTGTACTCTTTGACACATCCTTCTTTAAGGCAAATTCTATGCCTAGGTAAATAAGGAGCATGCTTGGCACACCCCAGTGGAGAGTAGTAGAAGAGATTAGGGATTGTGGTCTCTTGGAGAGCAAAAGGGTTTGTCATTCTTGTTTGTGCTTAGTTTGCGTGTAGGGTTGTGGATGGTTGTGTGGATGCAATTGTGTTCCAGGGTGGTTTGGGGAATTCTTTTTTCCATGTCAGTTTTTGGGATGGGAGCAGCCATTGAAAGTCAAAGAAGCAATTACTTTTACTGTATTGTTCTGGTTCTGGATGCTTAGGCTGAGGGATCTGGGAATCCTTGCATGTATTTCCATAGTATGCCTGCCCATGCTATGGGGTATTCTCTCTTTTTTTATGCCAGACTGATGGCATAAGAAAAGAGAGAATACCCCATAGCCTTCTCCAATTAAGCGCAAGTAGTTATTAGATATGTTTAAAAGATTAAAATTGCATATTGTTATGTTGCAGGAGATGCACCTGTTAGATGCAGCACGTTATACTGAAAAGGGAATGGGTTGAGCAATGTTTTTACTCCTCATACTCTAGTCAACAGAGTAGAGTAGCAACTTTAATTCACAGACATCTCCCTTTCTCTGTGGATTAACTCTTAAGAGACAAAGAAGGGCATATTATTGAGAGCGTGTTGCATGGCACCCCCTAGTGGCATGTCTTTAGGGTGACTTCTTGAGGTATTGGGTCCCTTGAGTAGTGCTTGCACTTCCTCTGCAACCAGTATAAACGTGTGACTGGAGGCAATGGAGTGTATCTTGCCCATAGGGTATCTTCAGAGGCCTTGACTTGTCTGGGGAAGAAATCCTAGGCCAGTATTAACATGTGGTCAGGACAGTCAGCACTCTTAAGAACTGGGTTTACCATCCTCCTACTTTCTCAATAGCTTCAAGCTTCACTGTATTCTGACTTCCATATAAGTACACTAATTCTTTATCAGTGTCTATTCTAATGGTGCAGACTCATTATAATTACCTGTGGCTAAAATTTCCATTTTAATCTAACCGAGCAGGGAACCTCCCTTCTAGTCTAATGAGGCAGGTCCCTTAGACTGGTTACCCTAACTCTCTCTCTTTCTCTATGACTCCACGGCCTTCAGTTACTACTTCCCCTAAATTAGTCTCAGCTTGCACCCCCAATAAAAGGAAAATGGGCTTTAAAACTACCTTTGTAAAACTGTCTCATTCCAGCCTTTAAAGCCCTTGATATACCACATACTGTTTTTATTAACACCAACCTTCAATTTCTTTAAGTCTTTTCAATTAAGGATTTATTAACTTTAGAACAGTTTAAGTTTTCATACAGCTATTGCATTTTCCCAAACAATGCACACCTTTAATTTTTTTAAGCCATACAAACCCATACTAACTTGGTTACTGCTTAATTACAAACAATGGTTTAGTTCCTCATGGTTTCCCTGTAACATTCATTACTACTAATTATTCAATAGACAGTACGCGCCTATTTTGCATAGGCTCGGCGGCGCGCGCAAGCCCCGGGATGCGCATAAGTCCCAGGGCTTGCAAAAAGGGTCGGTCGGGGGCGTGGTCAGGGGGTGCGGTTTTGGATCGGGGGCGTGTTCGGGGGCTTGTGGGTGGTCCGGGGGCATGGCCGAGTGCCCCGACACAGCGGCCTGTGTCAGGGCCTGCCGCGTGGCAGTAGTAACTTTTTTGATAAAGGTGGGGGGGGTCAAGATAGGGCCGGGAGGGTGGGTTAGGTAGGGGAAGGAAGGGGAAGGTGCGGGGGGGCTGCCAGTCTACCTCACGGAGTCAGGGAAGCAAAGAAAGATGTGAGCAAGAGTGGTCGCAGTCATCTGCGACCGACGGGCGTAAGAGTACCCCTCTTCTTAGGGCCCCTCCCCGGGGGGTTCGGCTTCCTTGGATGTAAAGTATGGAAGTTTTTGATCAACTCCTTGTCAAGAATGTTCACAGCAGGCTCCCAGCTATTTTCTTCGTGGCCAAATCCTTCCCACGAGATCAGATATTCCCACGCTTCCCACGCTTCCTTACATCCAAGATGTCCTCAACCTGATATGTGATATCTTCTTCCAAAGCTAGCGGTTGGGGCTTTCTTGGAGAATTCTGATAGGATGAGCAGTTTTAACAGTGAGATGTGAAAGACGTTATGAATTTTGAGCGAAGTGGGTAGACAAAGGCTGTAAGTGACCAGGACCAGCCGGCAGAGTACATGAAAGGGTCCAATGTATCTGGGAGCAAAGTGAGCTGAAGGTAACTTTAAGCAAATAAAGTGGGTGCTGAGCCACACCTTGTCTCCGGGGTTCAAAAGAGGAGCTGCCCAATGATGGGCATCTTAGAACTTCTTTGATTTCAAGGTGGCTTGTTGCAGAAGCTGTTTGTATGTTCCCAGAGTTGATGCAGTTCTTGAGCAGAGGCTTGCGCTGCTGGAGAAGGTACAAACAAAGGTATCGGAAGAGGAGTCAGAGGCTGGCATCCGTACACTACTTGAAAGGGTGCTGACCCGGTAGATGCAGACTGATGGGAGTTCAAGGCAAATTCGGCCCATGGCAATAAGTCGGACCAATCATTCTGCTGAGAGTTTATGTATGCTCGAAGAAACTGCTTCAGGGTGCTATTAATCCTTTCTGTCGGTCCATTGGCCTGAGGGTGATGGGCCAATGTGAGGTTAAGGGCGATGTCAAAATTTTTACAAAGCGACCTCCAGAATTTAGACGTGAACTGGACAACCCTATCCGAGAGGACATGTCTCGGGAGTCCATGAAGATGGAAGATGTGGCGAATGAATAGTTTGGCTAGCTCCGGGGCAGAAGGAAGGCCGGGTAGTGCCACAAAATGAGCCATCTTTGAAAGTGGTCCACGGTGACCCAAATGGTGTTATTGCTACTGGAAGGAGGTAGGTCCACAATAAAATCTGTGGAGATGTGTGTTCACGGTTCACTAGTGCTGGAAGTGGTTGTAGGAGGCCCCAGGGACAGCCTGCCAGTGGCTTTTGATGGGCGCAAGTGGGACATGATTCCACATATGCTTGAGCGTCCTTCATTGTTGGCCACCAGTAGAAGCTCTGAAGTGTTGTGAGCATTCTGACTTGTCTGGGATGACTAGCGAGTAAGGAATCATGTGCCCAGCGGAGGATCTTCCTACGAAGAGGTCGGGGAACCACCGTCTTCCCAGAAGGCACTGTATGTGTGGCAGTGAGGAGTACTTTAGTCGAGTAGATGATGTGACGAGGGCATCTGGGACATCATCAACGGTGAATGAGTGAGAGAAAGCATCTGCTCGGATGTTCTTATCAGCAGGTCGATATCGAAGTAAGAAATTAATTCGAGTAAAAAAAAGAGACCAGTGGGCATGTCTGTGGTTAAGGTGTTGAGCGTGGTGTAGATACTCAAGATTTTTGTGATCAGTGTACACTGTTATTTGGTGTTGTGCCCCCTCGAGTTAGGGGCGCTACTCTTCAAGCGCTAATTTGATTGCCAGCAATTCTTTGTCCCTGATTCCGTAATTACGCTCAGCCGGAGAGAAGCGATGGGAGAAGAATGAGCACGGGTGCAGGGTGTAATTAGTAGAATGCTGGCTGAGTACTGCACCAACACTGACGTCAGAGGCATCTACTTCGACGATGAAGGGTTGTCGTGGGTCAGGATGATGCAGGCATGGCTCCTGTAGGAATGCCTCCTTAAGTTTCCTGAAGGCGGCCACGGCCTCAGATGACCACTGGGAACGATTAGCTCCTTTTTATGTCATAGCCATGACTGGGGTGGTTAGTGTCGAATAGTGATTGATGAACGACCTGTAGTAGTTAGTAAAACCCAGGAATCTTCGGAGAGCCTTAAGACTCATTGGTTGGGGCAATTCTCGGATGCTCTTAGTCTTCTGTGGATCCATCTGGAACCCCTGGCTAGTGATGACATAGCCCAGAAAAGGGACGGTCTCCTTGTGGAAAGAAATTTTTTCCAGCTTGGCATACAACTGGTTTTCCCTTAAGTGTTGCAGAATGTTGGTGATGTCCTAGTGATGGCTCTGGAGGTCTTGTGAAAATACCAGAATGTCATCCAAATAGACCACGACACAACTGTAGAGCATGTCTCTGAAGATTTTGTTCATCATATTATGGAACACCACTGGAGCGTTGCAAAGGCCAAATGGCATGACCAGATATTCAAAAAGGCCGTCGTGGGTGTTAAATGCTGTTTTCCATTCATCGCCCTGGCATATCCTGATCAAATTGTAAGCTCCTCTGAGGTCCAATTTGGTAAATATCTTGGCCCCCCTGGAGCCAGTCAAACAGTTCGGAGATTAATGGCAGGGGGTAGCGATCTTTCAGTGTAATCTCATTTAAGATGCGGTAATCTATCCACGGCCGAAGGGAGCCGTCCTTTTTCCCCACAAAAAAGAACCCTGCTCCAGCGGGAGACCTGGAAGGCTGAATGAAGCCTTTAGCCACATTTTCTTGTATATATTCAGACATGGCTTTCATCTCGGTCAGGGAAAGTGGGTAGACTCTTCCTCAGGGAGGCTCAGTATTGGGCAACAAATTAATAGTGCAATCAAAAGAGTGATGCGGAGATAAGATATCTGCAGCTTTCTTCGAGAAGACATCCTGAAAGGAGTACTGGGGTGGAAGTCCCAGAATGGAAGGCAGTGTGGCTAGGCAGGGCATCAGGGTCATAGTCTCCAAACATTTTTAATGGCAGTAGTTACCCCAATGGGACAATTGGAGAGTACTCCAGTCAAATTGCAGAGTGTGTATTTTCAGCCATGGTAATCCTAGAACCACAGGATATATAGCTTTGTCCAAGATCAAAAAGGAAATAGTCTCTGTATGCAGAGATCCTGTGCGAAGTCGAATGGGGATCGTGGAGAAGGTGACTTCGCCAGGTAATGGTTCACCATGGATAGAAGAGAGCAACAATGGCAACAGCATACGGACAGTGGGAATCCGTAGATGTTCTACGAGTTGCCGGCGAATAAAGTTTCCACTGGCTCCGGAGTCCACGAGCGCCAGGGTGTGAAACTCCTGGGCTTCCACTTTAACAGTGACCCCCCCCAAGCTGGCCAAAAGTTCCTTTTGGGTCCAACGAGGGTCCCGGAGCGAACGCGCGGGGAATCACGTGACGTCCGCGTCACTCCGACGTGACGCCGACGTCACGTGCTCCTCGCAAAGGAGTACAGAAATGGCGTCCTGACTCCCCGCTAGACCACCAGGGAGTTTTGGTAAGTCTTGGGGGGGGGGGATTAAGGAGGGTGAGGGGTTTAAATTTTTATTTAGGATCAACAATCGCGATTTCCAACGTATTCAACATAGCTATGTTGAATAAGTTGGAAATCCGATCGTTTTCGCCTCATCACTTTTTTAAGTTAAAAAAAAAAAAGTTGCGTTTTACCTATAAGTTCAAAACGAATGCACACCCCTAGCAATTGTGCCACAATGGCCAAGCGTTGACAACAAATGTACTAACATTTACGCCATAGGAGTGCACAATCAGCAATTGATCCATGTTTAACTTATCAATACTCATTTGTATAAGGGTCACATGATTGTTTGTTTGTGCTACATTTGTTAACATTAAGGTGTTCATTTATTTTAAAAAATATTTGTGAATAATAATAAAGATTTCTGTTTTAATTAATATCATATCAACAATACTAGTGCTCTTTTGTCCATTCCTTTGGAATGTTTTTCTGCTTATATATATATTTTATACATTCACACACACAAAACAAAGTTTAATAGTGAAAAGTATGGTGTCATACAGGATTATTTTGGGAGGGGCTGAGGTGGGGTCATAGTGTTTGATGATTTTGATTTTCAAAATCTCAGTGGGTGGCTATAAATCTGAAAATGAATTAGAGAGAAGAAGCAAGGCTGAAGGATCTACGGAAGTGTTTCCCAAACTTGTCCTGGGGGACCTCCAGGCACTCGTGTTTTTAGGATACTGCCTTGTATTCTGATTAATTCAAGGCACATGAAAGTGATGGTTGAGCAATGGTGTAAAATGTACAAAGTTTTTTATTTTATAATTTTTTGTTTTATGGGTTTTATGTTATTGCTTTTATTATCCATGTTTTTATGTAATCCATGTTGAACATTGTGGAAATAGCAGAATAAAAGTATAAATAAATAAACAAACAAATAAATAAATAAATAAATAAATAAATAAGTATTTTGTGTGGGAGAAGGATTGGGGCTGCCTCAGAGCCCTTAGGTGGGTGATGGTTCACAGGACCTATGCAGATTTTAAATGTTTGCAGCAATTGCAGCAGAAAGATCTACAAAATTATAGCCTAAGGAGCATAGAAGGCAGCAGAGAGAAAGAAAAAGAGAGATGGGGAGAGGGTGATTCCACTGGGCAGGGGGGAACCAAAGAAGGGAATGTTACTGGGCAAACGGGGTGCTGCTGCTGGGCAGAGAGGTTTGCTTCTGCTGGGCAGAGGGGTGGAGGAGAAGGGACTGTTTTTGCTGGACAGAAGTTGGAGAGGAGCTGCTGCTGCTGGGATGGAAGTTGTGGGGGAAAGGATGAGGGATGAAGGAGAGGGGACTCTTGCTGGGGGAGAGGAGGATGCTGTTGGGCAGAGGTTTGGAGGAGAGGGAGTTTCTGTTGCTGAGCAGGTACTTGGGATAGAGGGGATGCCAAGCAGGAGGTGGGGGAGACAGCCTGCTGTGCAGGTGGTGAGGAATAGTTGAGGGAAGCTTTTAGACAAGGGATAGCTGCGAGAGATGAAGACTGCCGCTGGACAAGAAGTGAATGGAAGAGAGAAGGAGAATGCTGGACAAGTAGTAGGGAAGAGAGAAAAGGGGGCCCATGGCAAGGGGTGGAGAGAGAAAAAGGGGGGATGTAGGACATCGAGTGGAGTGGGAGAGAGAGATTGGAATGCAGGGAAAGGAGTGGGAGAAGAGAAAGAGGAGGATTCAGGGCACAAAGTGGATTGGGGGAATGCAGATGAAGGAGTGGAGGGGAAAAGAAAGGAGATGCTGGGCAAAGAGTGGGGAAAGAGAAAAGGGGGATCCTTGATTGGAGAGAGAAGGGGATATTTTGCTGGAGCTGCTGCCACCAGAGGAACAGTTGTCCTTTGGCCCCAAAGGAGAAAGCTCTGTGCCAGAGCAGCCACTGGTAAATAAAGGGGTGGGATGTGTGTGTGTGTGTGGGGGGGGGGGGGGAGTCATAATTCTGTTTATCTGCCCAGGGTGCAGAAAAAGCTGGTTCCAGCACTGTAATTATGTTTACTAGGATCTTGTTTTATTGGACATTTGGAGAGTTCTTCACCTTGATGAAGTGGATTCTTCCTTTTGCTCCAATCCACATAAAAATTATTCCAGATCAGATTATCTGATGATCTCTGAAGTTATTTTTTCTAAAGTGTGTTTCTGATCATGCACTTGTCTCCCCTCCACTGCTGCCCCTCCAGCCTTCTGTTCTCTTCAGGCTGCAATGAGATGAGCTTCCACCATGGCCCCACTGGCTTCCTCTTCTCTTCGGACCACAGTGAGAACAGCTCCACTGCGGTCCACTGGCTTCCTCTTTGAGCTGTGGTGAAATGAGCTCCACTGCGACCCTGCATGTCTTCCTGCACTGAGGGAGAAAAGTTGTCCGCGCTAATGGAAAATGTTGTATGCAGGCATGCACATGCACAGCTTAGAGGGAACACTGGTGATAATGCCCTTGTACAGGTCCCCGGTGAGGCCTCACCTGGAGTATGTTCAGTTCTGGAGATCGTATCTCAAAAAAAGATAAGGACAGGATGAAGTGGTCCAGAGAAAAGCATCTGAAATGGTTTGGGGTCTGCACCGAAAGACTTGTGAGAGAAGAATGGAGGACCTAAATATGTATACACTGTAGGAGATGAGAGACAGGGGAGATATGATACAGATTTTCAAATACCTGAAAGGAATTAATGATACAAAAAAATCAAACTTTTGTGAAGGAAAGGTATTGTAAAACTAGGAGTCATGATATGAAACTCCAAGAAGAAAGTTTTGAGAACAATATCAGGAAATATTTCTTCACGGATGCATGGAATGCTCTCCCAGAGGAGGGGGTGAAGACAAGAATGGTAATGGAATTCAAAAGGAATAAACACAGAGGATTCCTTGTGGCTAGAGAACAAATGAAGAAATGGAGTAACCTTTGTTACACCTAAAGCTAACATTTCTGCATAGGAGTATATGCATGGAGCAGCAGTTATTACCCTAAGCAACTTGTTGGGCAAACTGGATGGACCATTGTGGTCTTTATCTGCCATCATTTACTATGTTGCTATGTAAATAAACTTCTGGGGACCACAGGACATGAAAAATATTTTTTTTAGTATATCCGGAGAAACTATATAGTAGTGCTTTTCAACTGAGGTTCCATACAGTTTGAAGTATACTGTGGGATGGGAGGAGAGAGAGAAGTTTGGGGCTCTTCAGAATTTTACAATATATCATAATAGGGTTACTTTAGGGTTCATACCTTCAGAGATGTATACAGAGCAGGTCTACAGGAAATTTAATTGTATACAATGATTTTAATGTTAGTTAATTTACATACAGTGGTTATAATACAAACCAGGGCTATTTGCAGCCCTCAAACAGTGTTGTCCTGAAGGGGGCTTTTGGAAGCCTATTGTTAAATTACTTTATGAAACAACAAATGGGCACAGCTGAAGAGAGCTCCATGTTAAAAAATTGGTAGCACAACACTACCTTCAAAGGGCCAGAGTTTGCATCCCTTGCCCAATCCAAAAACAGCTTACTGCAGAGATGTTAAAATCTAGAACTAGAAGGCAGCAAATGAACCTGGGTTTTAGGATAATCACACTACCTAGATTAACCATAAACGAGAACTTTCAGTGTGTAAATACATCTCATTAATTATGGACATTCTGAAAATCAGAACTTGGTGGTCCTTGAAAACTGGAGTTTGACACCCATAGCTTCCTGCCTTGAATTTGGCAATGGTAAATCAATCATATTTTCAGATGCTAATAACTAAATGTAAGGAATATACTAACAAGGTGGGCAGGTTCAGAGCTATTTAGTAAAAGAGAGGTTTGGGTTTTACTATCCCATCTGGGAGCTGAAGATTGTGTGCCCTAGCTCTTTATCATCACCAAGCACCTTCTTAGAAGCATGGGTTTCAGTCTGGATTTCCTGAAGGCAGGAGCTCTCTGTCTCCTGTTATTTATTTTTGAAAACTTACTCTAGAAGGACTATATGTTTTTTCCCTTTTGTGTGTCACATTATCAACCTGACCTACTTGTGATTGCTTTTTACTTTTTAATCCATTTTTGGTAGACTTTCATTTGTGAGACTCTTGTGTGAATGGTGCACAGAAGATTGGGGTGTCCTTATGTATGTTAAATCAAGGGAAGGGAAGATTCAGACTGTGTGGACCTGACTGTGACCTGATGCAATGAAGTTTCAAGCTTCAGTAGTTTTTTTTCTGTCAGTAACTAATAGGGATGTGAATCGTTTTTTGACGATTTAAAACAATCGTCAGACATATTTTAAATTGTCAAAAATCGTTAGAGCCGCGATAAAATAGCAATTCCCCTGATTTATCGCCAAAAAATCGTAAATCGGGGGAGGGGGGAGGGCGGGAAAACTGGCACACCAAAACAACCCTAAAACCCACCCCGACCCTTTAAAATAAATCCCCCACCCTCCCGAACCCCCCCAAAATGTTTTAAATTACCTGGGGTCCAGTGGGAGGTCCTGGCGCGATCTTCCGCTCTCTGGCCATGGCTGCGTTAATAGAAATGGCGCCGGTGGCCCTTTGCCCTTATCATATGACAGGGCAAAGGTAGCGCAGGCGCCATTTTGAATATTGGCAATACAGCCCGTGTGCAGGAGGTTGCTCCCGGACCCCCGCTGGACTTTTGGCAAGTCTTGTGGGGGTCAGGAGGCCCCCCCAAGCTGGCCAAAAGTCCCTGGGGGTCCAGCGGGGGTTCGGGAGCGATCTCCTGCACTCATGACGTCGGGAGCCAGGAACCAAAATGGCGCCGGCGCTACCTTTGCCCTGTCATATGATAAGGGCAAAGGGCCACCGGCGCCATTTCTATTAACGCAGCCGTGGCCAGAGAGCGGGAGATCGTGCCGGGACCCCCCCACTGGACCCCAGGTAATTTAAAACATTTTGGGGGGGTTCGGGAGGGTGGAGGATTTATTTTTAAAGGGTCGGGGTGGGTTTAGGGTTGTTTTGGTGTGCCGGTTTTCCCGCCCTCCCCCCTCCCCCATGCACAGCCATGTAATCAACTATCAGTAAACAAGGTGGAAACCACATTGCTTCTCAGTGTGCTTTCTGGTTGCAAAAGACCTTGATTACCATTAGTACTGTGTGCAGAGAAGGAAAGAGGGCTTGTACTGGATCTCATGCAAAAAGGCCTTGACGTTAATCTTCCCCCCCAAAAGGAGCCCTGGATCTCAAAGGTGAAATGCTGTCCATGTAGAGATTGAGAGCAACTGAGAGCAGATGGGATCCGTCTCTTTTCCTATGTGCCCTGGGTGCAGTCTGAGGGATCCGTCCCACCCAGGGGTTACATAAAGTGGTGCATGAGCAGGAACCTTATTTAGCCATTATACAAGAGTTCCAAAGTGAAAGAACTGTGTTTTGTGCTGTTTTTGACTGTTTTCACCAGATTTTGTAGTGAAACCACCGTATTTTGACAAACTGCAACAATTACTAAAGATGGCTGCTGTTCCCATCAAGGGGACAGCTTGCAGGAGCTAAGCATATGAAATATGCATGAGGAGTGCGGTATTGTACATGCCAATTGTTGCAGTCCCGGTCGCTAGGCTAGCGACCGGGTCCTTACCTTTCTCCTGCCTCCCCCGGTCTCGCTGCAATCCGTTGCTCCTGGGGCCTGCAGGGCCGCATGGCAGCGTCTCTCTCCACGTGGAGACACTGCCGAAGGACGATTCTGACTCCTCCCACTGCCAGGCAACGCGCGCGCGTGAGCAGGGGGCTCTTAAAGGTCCAGCACCCGGAAGTGCTGAACCGCCCTGTTCCTGACGTCAGACGCTGGCTGGCTATTTAAACCATCGTCTGACTTCCTTGCTTTGCCTTTGCAACGAGGTCGCTCTCCTGAGTGCTTAGTTGCTTCCAGCCTTGGTTCCTGCTTGTTCCAGCCGTGCCTTGCTTCCAGCTCTGGTTCCTGCTTGTTCCAGCCGTGCCTTGCTTCCAGCTCTGGTTCCTGCTTGTTCCAGCCGTGCCTTGCTTCCAGCTCTGGTTCCTGCTTGTTCCAGCCGTGCCTTGCTTCCAGCTCTGGTTTCTGCTTGTTCCAGCCGTGCCTTGCTTCCAGCTCCGGTTCCAGCTTGTTCCAGCCGTGCCTTGCTTCCAGCTCCGGTTCCAGCTTGTCCCAGCCGTGCCTTGCTTCCAGGTCAGGTTCTGTTTGGTCCTGCTGTGCCTTGGCTCCAGCTCTGGGCTCCACTTGCTGTCTACATATCCTGACTCCAGCTCCGGTTCCTGATTCTCCTTTGTCTTCAGCCAGCCACGAACCTTGGTCTTCTTCACGATTCTCCTTTGTCTTCAGCCAGCCACGAACCTTGGTCTTCTTCACGATTCTCCTTTGTCTTCAGCCAGCCACGAACCTTGGTCTTCTTCACGATTCTCCTTTGTCTTCAGCCAGCCACGAACCTTGGTCTTCTTCACGATTCTCCTAAGTCCCAGCGACTCGGACCCCTACGGGCTCCTCCTGGGGGGGTCTCGGGTTTCCAGGGTGAAGACGCCACCAGTCCGCTCCAGCTGAGTGCCGCCTCCCGGCTTATTTACTCCTGTGGACGCTGTCCACCTCAGCCGGCCCAAGGGTCCACTATTGACTTTACTCATAACATAACAGTTTGCAAAGGCCATGGACTCGGCGCACTCCGCTCCTATGCAGGCCATCCCTGGCATGGCCCAAAGAATCCAGCAGCAACAGCAATGTCTGGAAGTCTTGGCTGCTACGGTGGATCGCCTAGCCAGTCGCTTGGACGCCAATCCTCCACCGCTGGCACCACCCCCGCCTCCACTGGCGGTTCAAGCTCCCGCACAGACTCAGCTTCCAGCGCCTACTCGATACTCCGGGGATGCCAGATCGTGCAGGGCGTTTTTGAATCAGTGCTTCATCCGCTTCACGTTGCTACCAGGGCAGTTCCCGTCTGATGCCGTCAAGGTAGCATATATTTTGTCTCTGCTCGATGGGAGGGCTATGCTATGGGCCTCTCCCATGTGGGAGAAACAGGACGCCATGCTGCACAACTTGCAGGATTTTGTGACTCACTTCAAACAGACTTTTGATGAGCCAGCTCGTGCTACCACTGCTACCACTGAAATTCTACAGCTACGACAAGGATCCCGCTCTCTGGCGGAGTACGCTATTGAATTTCGTACTCTGGCGATGGAACTCGGCTGGCAGGATGACTGTTTGCGGGGTATTTTCCTGGAAGGTCTTGCAGGTCGTATCAAAGACGAGCTGATGGCTCGCGACCTGCCCCTCACTCTGAACGGGGTGATAGACTTGGCCGGGAGGATTGACCGGCGATTGCAGCAACGAGCTAAGGAGGGTCGAGTTCCTCGTCGGCCTGTCTCATTGGCACCCTCCTTCTCCAGGTCTCTGACTGTACCTCACAAGACACCATCAGCCTCCCACAGCTCCTCAGAGGAACTTATGCAGCTTGGACGGGCACCGCTAACCGAGGAGGAGAAGACACGACGCCGCACTCTGGGCCTGTGCTTATACTGCGGCACTAAGGGTCATTTCCTGGGTCAATGTCCTGCGAGACCGGGAAATGCTCGAGTCTAGGGAGAGATGAGGAGGTTCCCCTAGGCTATGTTAATGCTACTCCTCAATGTACAGTTCCTATAACGCTGGAATATCCAGGTGGCTCCTTGCAGACTCTAGCTTTCATTGATTCCGGAGCCGGAGGGAACTTTATCTGGAGAGAACTGGTACATCAATTAGGACTACCTACTAAGCGCCGGATACCTCCGTTACGGGTTACCTCTATCCGGGGAACCCCTCTACCTGGATCCATTTCTGAAACCACGATGCCTCTCACTTTACGGACGGGAGTGCTTCACACTGAGACAATCTCCTTTTTGCTACTGGATAAATCGGTGCACCCTGTGGTCCTGGGACTCCCTTGGTTGCAACAACATGCTCCGGTGATCCATTGGGACTCTCTCCAAATTGCGCAATGGAGTCCTTCCTGTTTCCAGAATTGCCTGGATCCCGTTCCTAGACCGGAGATATTACTCTCTCACTCTGCCCTGGACCTTCCTTTGCCGTACCAGGATTACGCTGACGTGTTCTCCAAACAAAAAGCTGAACTGCTTCCATGCCATCGGCCCTTCGACTGTGCCATTGATTTACTACCTGGTTCCACTCCCCCGCGGGGTAGGGTATACCCTCTTTCTCTGCCAGAAACCCATGCAATGTCAGACTACATTACGGAGAATCTTGCCAAAGGGTTCATTCGCCCTTCGCACTCTCCTGCAGGAGCAGGATTCTTTTTTGTGTCCAAAAAAGATGGCTCCCTCCGGCCGTGCATAGACTATCGAGGTCTGAACTCCATCACTAAGAAAGATCGCTATCCCTTGCCTCTGATCCCAGAACTGCTCGATAGACTTCAGGGGGCCAAGATCTTTACAAAATTGGATTTACGTGGAGCATACAATTTGGTTCGTATTCGTCCCGGTGACGAGTGGAAGACAGCGTTCAACACGCGAGATGGACATTACGAATACTTAGTAATGCCTTTCGGCTTATGTAATGCCCCTGCTGTCTTCCAGAATCTGATGAATGAGGTACTCCGAGAGATGCTTCATTCTTTCGTCATAGTGTACCTTGATGACGTACTGATCTATTCCCAAGATCTCTCCTCCCATCGCCAACACGTCAAACAGTTCTTACAGGCTCTAAGAGACAATCATCTATACGCTAAATTTGAAAAATGTCAGTTTGAGCGCGAGTCGCTTCCGTTCTTGGGATATATTGTTTCCTCGTCCGGTTTCCAGATGGACCCAGAGAAGGTGGCGGCCATTGTCAAATGGCCTCGCCCGTCTGGCCTGAAGGCGCTACAGCGATTCCTTGGATTCGCCAATTTTTACAGGCATTTTATACCACATTACTCCCAGAAGGTAGCTCCTCTCACGGCGCTTACTCGCAAAGGGGTTAACGCTCACGATTGGTCCACCACCGCCTCGGCTGCCTTTGAAGACTTAAAACAAGCATTCCTAGACGCTTCCTGCCTACGACACCCAGATCCACAACGACCCTTCATCCTGGAGGTCGATGCCTCGAATCTGGCTGTTGGAGCGGTGCTCAGTCAACACGATACTTCGGGCAAATTGATGCCATGTTCTTACTTCTCTAAAAAGTTTTCGCCTGCTGAATGTAACTATGGAATCGGAGACAAAGAACTCTTAGCCATCAAGTTGGCCTTCGAGGAGTGGAGGCAATGGCTGGAGGGGGCTAATCATCCGGTGACAGTGTACACTGATCACAAAAATTTATTGTACTTGGCCCAAGCTCAACGACTAAACTCGCGGCAAGCAAGATGGTCACTCTTCTTCAGTCGTTTCAATTTCATCCTCAAGTTTCGACCAGCTGAGAAGAACGTTCGAGCCGATGCTCTATCTCGTACCTATCAGCCGGAAGAAGAGGACGACTCTCCACGAACCATCCTGGATCCTGCCTGTGTTCAAATAACTACCACTTCCATTGCTTCCTCAAATAAGACTACCGTTCCTAAGAGGCTTCGGAGGAAAGTCTTGTCTTGGGGCCATGACTCCTTGACCGGGGGACATGCTGGTAGACTAAGAACATTGGATCTTATAAATCGTTTCTATTGGTGGCCTGGTCTTCGACGTGATGTTTCCCTTTACGTGAATTCTTGCCCCACTTGCGCCCTGCAGAAACCGCTTAATGGCCCTCCGAGAGGGTTTCTACAACCGTTACCTATACCCACGGAACCCTGGACACATATTGCTACTGATTTTATGGTGGAACTCCCGCCTTCGCAAGGCAAGACTGTGGTATGGGTCACGGTGGACCGCTTCTCTAAAATGGCTCACTTTGTGCCTTTGCCCAAATTACCTTCCGCCACTGAACTGGCTTCTCTGTTCACACACCATGTATTCCGTATTCATGGTCTGCCTCAGGACATTGTATCTGACAGAGGCCCTCAATTCACAGCCAGGTATTGGAAAGCCTTATGCAAAAAATTTAAGATCCAGCTGAGTTTCTCCTCCGCTTTCCACCCGCAAAGTAATGGGCAAACCGAACGCATGAATCGTTCATTAAAGTTGTTCCTACGAGCGTTCATTAACCACAAACAAGATAATTGGGTGGAGCTTTTGCCTTGGGCAGAATTCGCCTATAATAATCAAATACATACGGCGACGGGGAAATCCCCTTTTCAAATTGTGTACGGTAAACAGCTCAAACCACCGTTACCTCTACCAGTACCAACCTCCTCACCAGCTGCTCAATTGACCGCGGACCAATTGAGTAAACTTTGGTCCTCTACTCAACACCGACTTCAGAAAGTCGCACGCACTTCTAAACGCTACTATGATCGACACCGAAAACCGGCATTCGCTTTTTTCCCAGGCGATCGAGTGTGGCTTAGTACAAAGAACATTCATCTGAGGCAACCTTCCAAGAAGCTCTCACCCAAGTTCTGTGGTCCTTTCCGCGTTGCAGAGAGGGTAGGGCTGGTCTCTTACCGTCTACGACTCCCAACCACTTTACGCATTCATGATGTCTTTCACGTCTCCCTCTTAAAACCAGTGATTCTTTCCAGATTCCACCCCAGGCCTCTTGAGGACGCTTCCATCACTACGGATGAGGATCCTACGTTTCAGGTACGAGAGGTCCTGGATGCTCGCTTCGCCAACAGACGTTGGGAATATTTGCTAGCCTGGGAAGGTTGTGGAGACGAAGACAATACGTGGGAGCCTGCCCGCAACATCTTGGACAAGACTCTTCTGCAGCAATATCATCTGGACCATCCTGACAGGCCAAGCCCTCTGAAGAGGGGGCGTAAAGGGGGGGGTACTGTTGCAGTCCCGGTCGCTAGGCTAGCGACCGGGTCCTTACCTTTCTCCTGCCTCCCCCGGTCTCGCTGCAATCCGTTGCTCCTGGGGCCTGCAGGGCCGCATGGCAGCGTCTCTCTCCACGTGGAGACACTGCCGAAGGACGATTCTGACTCCTCCCACTGCCAGGCAACGCGCGCGCGTGAGCAGGGGGCTCTTAAAGGTCCAGCACCCGGAAGTGCTGAACCGCCCTGTTCCTGACGTCAGACGCTGGCTGGCTATTTAAACCATCGTCTGACTTCCTTGCTTTGCCTTTGCAACGAGGTCGCTCTCCTGAGTGCTTAGTTGCTTCCAGCCTTGGTTCCTGCTTGTTCCAGCCGTGCCTTGCTTCCAGCTCTGGTTCCTGCTTGTTCCAGCCGTGCCTTGCTTCCAGCTCTGGTTCCTGCTTGTTCCAGCCGTGCCTTGCTTCCAGCTCTGGTTCCTGCTTGTTCCAGCCGTGCCTTGCTTCCAGCTCTGGTTCCTGCTTGTTCCAGCCGTGCCTTGCTTCCAGCTCTGGTTTCTGCTTGTTCCAGCCGTGCCTTGCTTCCAGCTCCGGTTCCAGCTTGTTCCAGCCGTGCCTTGCTTCCAGCTCCGGTTCCAGCTTGTCCCAGCCGTGCCTTGCTTCCAGGTCAGGTTCTGTTTGGTCCTGCTGTGCCTTGGCTCCAGCTCTGGGCTCCACTTGCTGTCTACATATCCTGACTCCAGCTCTGGTTCCTGATTCTCCTTTGTCTTCAGCCAGCCACGAACCTTGGTCTTCTTCACGATTCTCCTTTGTCTTCAGCCAGCCACGAACCTTGGTCTTCTTCACGATTCTCCTTTGTCTTCAGCCAGCCACGAACCTTGGTCTTCTTCACGATTCTCCTTTGTCTTCAGCCAGCCACGAACCTTGGTCTTCTTCACGATTCTCCTTTGTCTTCAGCCAGCCACGAACCTTGGTCTTCTTCACGATTCTCCTAAGTCCCAGCGACTCGGACCCCTACGGGCTCCTCCTGGGGGGGGTCTCGGGTTTCCAGGGTGAAGACGCCACCAGTCCGCTCCAGCTGAGTGCCGCCTCCCGGCTTATTTACTCCTGTGGACGCTGTCCACCTCAGCCGGCCCAAGGGTCCACTATTGACTTTACTCATAACATAACACCAATGACACTGCCCTTAGTGCCAGAATCAGAGAACCAATGGGAAGCAGCTGCGGTGCCGTGTGCAGAGAAGAAAAAGGGCTTATACTGAGACTAATGCAAAAGGGTCTTGAGGTTAATCTCTCCCCCCCCCCCCCCCCCCCCCCCACTGAGAGCCCTGGAATTCAGAAGTGAGATGCTCTCCGTGTAGAGATCGAGAGAAACTGAGAGCAGACGGGGTCCATCTCTCTTCCTGGGTGTAGTCTGAGGGATCTGTCCTGCCCAGGGGTTACATAAAGAAAAAAGAAATTAGCACTGAAAGTCCAGAATGCCCAGAAAAAGCTAAATATAATGGAAACCAATCTTTACTTCATAAAATGTTCTACATAAATTAAATAAATTCAATTCAAGGGAAAGAAAAGTATTAGCTTCTGTTCAGTCCCTATCCATCAGAGGGAGCTCAATGCAAACATATGTATGTTTGAAATATAAGTCTTCAAGGACAGCAACCAAGCCTGTCCTCAGCTGCTCATTAGAAGTGTTGGGGTACAGGCTTTCATTTTACACAAATCAAAAACAGATAACAAATATAAATTTGATTCTGAGTCTTCTGAGCTTGTCTGTGTTTGTAAGCAAAGCTGGGAAAATATCTGTGCAGGGTCAGCTTTTGGGGGATGCGACTTGTGCGAACGCCCAGGGACAGATGCTATGCCTGAGACGCTCCCTTCCTTGCAGCACACATGGTAGTCTCTGACTTTGATCTCCCTCCCCCAAACTGGGCAATCATGATCCTGTCTGCCCTCCCACTGATAGCACTTCTTACCTTTGTCTGTCTCCTCCTCCTCTGCCAGTTTGATGTTTGAAGTTTGAACTGTGTGGAGTCCTGTAGTCTTGTAGGACCCACTGGACCCATGTAATTCAAACTTCATACTAAAACAAGCATATTCGAAGGCAGATGCAGGAAAGAAGTGCTGCTATCTTTCTTCTGGTGGAGGGGAGGAAGAGGAGAACACCATTTAAGTTTTGGGTTTAGACTTAATCAGAGTGATTCCCACTGCAATTGAGATTTCAGTTGACACTGTGGAACCCAGGGCAGGCTGCTGCCCACAACTGCACCTGCCTGTGGGATATGAGGGACCACTGGGTTAAAGATTTGCTACAAGACAATGAACAAGGGAGCAGGAGCAAGATCAGACTGAACATGTAGAGGTGATAGGCAAGAGGCTCTCATCTCTGTATGCTGCTCGATAGAAATGGAGAGTAAAGACTCAAGAGCAATAAGAAAAGAAATCCCACTCCAAACATGACTCAGCAGCAATGGAGCTGGACCCAGAGAATCCCAGTGATAATGTCACCAGATAATGGAAGTTTGAGAAGATCCAATAGCTCCCTTCTGATAAATGAGCTGAGGTGAGGGAAGGGGGACGCTTGTCTATTTGTACCATTACCCACAGGTCTTGGCTCATGCACAGATACTGTTAACCCTAAGGCTGGCCCAATACCATTCTGCCAATAGGGAAAGTTGGAGCATTTCTATTTGCCTGCCTTTAGGGAGATCCAGAAGCCTTTCTGTCCATACTGACAACTGTGAGCTTGTTTGCCTGTAGAAAGAGCCGTGAGCTTGCCTGTCCATCTTTCTATCTGGACAGCTGTACTTGTGCTTTCCTGATCTAATTTTATAGACATAACTGGATTTTGTTATGACAAAACATTGGCTTCCTCCTAAAGAGGGAGTGCCTTTATCTCAATTATGTTAAAAACTGCAAGGTCATGCTTTTGGGATGCAAAAACCCAACAGAGCAGTATAATATAGGGAGTGAAATTCTATGCATGAATTAAGAGCAGAATCTAGGAGTGATCATATCTAATTATCTCAAAGTGGTAAACAGGTGGATAAGGTGACAGCAAAAGCCAGAGCTATGCTTGAGTGCACAGGAAGAGGAATAGACAGCAGAAAAAAAAGTGAGCCCTCATTTGGAATACTGTATACAATACTTAAAACCCGTAACTTCAAAAGGATATAATCCTGATGGAATCAGTATAGAGCAGTGGTTCTTAACCCTGTCCTGGGGACCCCCCCCCAGCCAGTCAGGTTTTCAGGATATCCACAATGAATATGCATGAGAGAAAATTTGCATACACTGCCTCCATAACATGCAAATTTTCTCTCATGCATATTCATTGTGGATATCCTGAAAACCCAACTGGCTGGGGGCCCCCAGGACAGGGTTGAGAACCACTGGTATAGAGGGTGGATGCTAAAATGGTGAGTGGTCTTCACTGTGAAAGGAATGAGGACAGACTTAAAGATCTAAACATATATATACCCTAGAACGCAGATGGAGAAAAAACCCTCTTCCAAATCGAAAACAAGAGTATTATACTTACTTGCAGAAATATAAGAGAGAACTTATTAAGACCAAAAAAGACTTTTATGCATCCAAACTAAAGAACGCCTATAGAAATCCTAAAATTCTATTTTCAATAGTAAAGGAATTAACTATCATTACTGATGCATCTTTATCAGTAATGACAGATGATCTCTGTAATAAAATTGCTGATTTCTTCAAGATAAAAACAGAAAGCATTTCATTAGAATTTGAATCATTACCAATCCCAAAATCAACTATTCCACAACTAGCTTGTTCTTTTTCAGATTTCCATCCGACTAATGAAAATATTATCATTAAGATTTTAACCAATTCAAAACCATCAAATAGTCCATTCAACGCATGTCCTGGTCAAATTCTCAAAGAGATAAAAGAAAAAATTGCTTCTTCAATATCAAACATTGTGCATGCCTCGCTCACTCAAGGCAATTTCCCAGATGAACTAAAAAAAACATCACTTTTACCAATTCCAAAGAAGAAGAACTCTGATCTTTTAGATTTTTCTAATTATCGACCTGTGGCTACTTTAACATCTTTAGCCAAAATTATACAATCAGTTGTGCTACATCAAATCTCAGAATACATTGAAGGTAATAACATATTACACAATAACCAGCATGGCTTCAGGAAAGGACATAGTACCGAATCACTACTCATTTCATCTACTGATACAATTATAAGAGGATTTGACTCAAATACAAACTACATATTAGTTCCTTTTTCTCTAAGAAAGTCTCCTTGGCCGAATGCAACTATAGTATTGAAGATTGGGAGCTCTTGTTAGTCAAGTTAGCCCTCTAAGAATGGTATCATCTTTTGAGGGGGCTCAGCACTGCATCACTATATACATGGACCACAAGAACCTTGAATATCTACATCAAGCTCAGCAGTTCAATTCTGGACAAGACCCCGCTGGGCCTTGTTTTTTTCCCGCTTCGATTTTGAGTTGCGATATCATCTACACTCAAGAATCAATGAGCAGATGCTCTTTCTCGTTCTTTTCTGACCGAGGATATACCGGAATCTCCAAGACATATCATCGATCCCGCTAAGATACTCCTGGCCACAGTGGTACCCATCCAGGGAAGATGGTAGTGTCTTCCAGATTATGCAAGTGTTAAATGGGTCCATGACTCCTGTGTAACAGAATTGCTTCAACGATACTACTGGTGACCCCAAATGAAGCAGGAAGTTAAAGCTTATATCGATTCATGTCCCACCTGCGCACAGCACAAAGCTTTGCATGGCTGATCCTGGGGGGCTGTTATAGTCATTGGCAGCCCCCAGGGAACCCTGGACCCACTTGTCCATGGACTTTATCGTGGACCTCCCTGTCTCTAACAGTGCCACCATGATATGGGTAGTAACTGATCGATTCTCCAAGATGGCGCACTTTGTCCCAATGCCTGGTCCTCCTTCCACCCCAGAACTGGCTTGTCTTTTTACCCAACAACACACCGAAGCAGTGCTTGCACTCTCAATAATCAACATCCATACAAGTGCAAGAAATAAGTAAGTTCCTGGTATACATTTTGATTTGTCACTTATAAAGATTTTTATTGTGGCTACTCCTTATTTAGGATACAATCTTTAGTTGAAGTTCCCCCAACAATCTGTATCAGTCTGGCAAAGCTTGCTTTCTCACAGGACAAGCAGGATGGTAGTCCTCACATATGGGTGAATACCGAGCTGAGGATGTACGAACATGCACCAAATGTACCCAACGGTGTGCAACAGGCACAACAACTGGGGTAGAATTTGGTAGAGGGCATCCTGAACCCCACCGGGCAGGCGGAAGGGTGTTGGTACATCACGTTGGAAATAGGTTACGCAGGACAGATTGGCCGAAGATGGAATCTTGTCTTCCGGCTTTGTCCAAGCAATAGTGGGCTGCGAAAGTGTGGAGAGGACACCAGGTGGCAGCCCTGCAAATGTCAGGAAGCAGCACCATTCGTAGGTGTGCTACTGAAGTCGCCATGGCCCTCACAGAGTGTGCTTTAACACGGTCTTGAAAAGGAATGCCTGCTTGCTGATAGCAAAAAGATATGCAGTCCGCCAACCAGGAGGAGAGAGTCTGCTTACCCACAAGTTGCCCTAGTTTGTTGGGATGGAAAGAGACGAATAACTGAGTGCTCTTCCTGTGGGCAACTGTACGGTCTAGGTAGAACGCTAGAGCCCGTTTACAGTCAAGGGTATGCAGAGCCTGTTCCCCTGGGTTGGAGTGGGGCCTGGGAAAGAAGATAGGTAGTATGATGGATTGATTAATGTGAAACTCCAAAACTACCTTAGGCAAAAACTTAGGGTGAGTGCGGAGTACCGCCCGGTCCTGCAGGAGTTTAGTGTAAGGCGGATAGGTAACTAGGGCCTGTAACTCACTAACCCTGCAAGCTGAAGTGATAGCCAAAAGGAAAATCACTTTCCATGTGAGATATTTTAGGTCACAGGAGGGAAAAGGTTCGAAGGGTGGTTTCATGAGCCGCCCAAGAACCAGATTAAGGTCCCAAGAAGGGGCCGGAGGACGTAAAGATGGCTTGATATAGAGCAAGCCTTTAAGAAAACGTGTTACGAGGGGTTGTACCGATATAGGGACATCCCCGACACCTTTATGGAAGGCGGCTACCGCACTGACATGCATTCTGATGGAAGAGGTCTTTAGACCTGATTCCGATAAATGCCAGAGATAGTCCAAAAACCTTGGGATTGGACAGGAAAAGGGATCAAGGGATTGCGAAGAACACCATGATGTGTACCTTTTCCATTTATAGGACTAAGATCTTCTTGTGGAAGGCTTTCAGGAAGCAATCAGGACACGAGAAACCGAATCTGAAAGGTTAAGTGGTTGAAGAATTAACCTTTCAACATCCATGCCATCAGGGACAAGGCCTGAAGATTGGGATGGCATAGACATCCGACATTCTGAGTGATCAGAAGCGGATGCGTTCCCAAGGGAATGTGCCTGCAGATGGAGAGATCCTGGAGTATGGGAAACCACACTTGGCGTGGTCAGTGAGGTGCTATCAGGATCATGGTTTCCTTGTCCTGACGGAGATTCACGAGAGTCTTCGAGAGAAGAGGAAGTGGAGGGAATGCATAAAGCAGACCGGCCGCCCATGAGAGGGAGAATGCATCTCTGGGCTGAGAGCACTCGCTCCGAATGAGGGAGCACTAATTGTCCACTTTGTGGTTCTGAGGGGACGCAAAGAGGTCTATTTGGGGATGACCCCATTGCTGGAAGAGAAAGGTCGCTACCTAGGGATTGAGAGACCACTCGTGCGGTTGGAAGAAATGACTCAGTTTGTCTGCCAAGACATTGTGCACTCCCGGCAAATAGGTGGCCCTGAGGTACATCGAGTGGGAGAGCGCTTCCGTCCAAATCTGCGCAGCTTCCTGACACAGAAGGAAGGAGCCTGTGCCTCCCTGCTTGTTGATGTACCACATGGCCACCTGGTTGTCTGTCTGAATCAGGATGACGTGATTTGATAGGCAATCCTGAAAAGCTCTGAGAGCATATCGCATTGCTCGAAGCTCCAGGAAATTTATCTGGTGTTTGGCTTCCTCTGGAGACCAAAATCCTTGTGACTGTAGATCGTTCACATGAGCTCCCCAGCCGAGGTTGGAAGCGTCGGTGGTGAGAATGAATTGAGGATCTGGTAAGTGAAAAGGCATTCCCTGGAGGAGATTGTTCTGATCTTTCCACCAGGCGAGAGGCAGACGGAGTGCGTCGGTGATATGGACAATGGTTGACAGAGGCTGAGTCGCTTGAATCCATTGTGTCCTCAGAGTCCAATGCATGACTCTCATGGCCAGGCAGGCCATTGGTGTGAGATGGACTGAGTACGCCATGTGTCCGAGAAGGACAAGAAATTGTCGAGCTGTTGCTGTATACTGAGACTGCAACTGATGAGCAATGGACACGATGGTTTGCACTCGTTGTTGAGGTAGAAAGGCTTTTGCCTGTAAGGTGTCCAAGTCTGCCCCAATGAACGGTAAGGTTTGAGATGGGACTAAACAGGATTTCTCGTAATTGACAAGTAATCCTAGAGAAATTAGAGTGTGTAGGGTCAAATCCAGGGACGATCGAGTGGCTTGCTGGGTTGGGGCCCTGATTAACCAGTCGTCTAGATAAGGGTAGACGTGAACACTTTCTTTCCTGAGAAAGGCTGCGACAACCATGAGACATATGGTAAAGACTCGTGGTGCCGATGCTAGGCCGAATGGAAGCACCCAGTATTGATAGTGCTTTGGGCCTACTAAAAACCTCAGATACTTGCGATGAGCTGGAGCTATCGCAATGTGGATGTACGCGTCCTGGAGGTCCAGAGAGCAGAGCCAGTCTCCTCTTTGTAGAAGAGCCAGAAGCGAGCCCAAGGTTACCATCTTGAATTTTTCCCGCTGGAGGTACTTGTTGAGGGCACGTAGGTCCAGAATTGGACGAAGCCCCCCGGATTTTTTGGGGATCAAAAAGTACCGGGAATAGAACCCTAGGCCTTTTTGTGAAAGAGGAACGGGTTCTATTGCCCTTAACTGGAGAAGAAGGGAAACCTCCTGCTCCAGAAGGACAGAGTGGTCGGTTACTCTCCACACTTGTAGAGGTCCAAGGGAACATCAAAAACCTGAAGCAGGCCCCGGCTGGGGAGCTGCTTGTGGCTTTTGCTTCCGGGGCTGGCGAGGCTGAGATTTTTGATAAGGCCTCGTAACTCGGGACCTTGTTGGTGGAGGATAGTACTTCCTTGGGCGGAAGAATGACTTCTTAGAGTCCTTCTTGAAGGGCTGTCTAGAAGGGAAGTCAGAAGGTATTGATGAGAGCTGTTTGAGGGTCTCATGATGGTCCTTTAATTCAGCCACTATTTGCTGAATCTGTTCACCGAACAGAATATCTCCTATACAGGGCAGGTCAGAGATCCTGTCTTGTGCTTCTGGACGAAGGTCAGAAGACTAGAGCCAGGCCCAGCGCCTTGCCGAAATGGCAGTTGCAGACACTCTAGTGGAGGTGTCGAAGATATCGTAAGCTGTTCTTAACTCATGCTTTCCTGCCTCAAACCCCTTGTTGACAAGGTTTTGAAGATGTTCTTGAAATTGGTCAGGCAGGGTTTCAGAGAAGTCCTGTATTTGCTTGAAAATGACCCTGTTGTATTGGGTCATGTACAGCTGGTAAGAAGCAATCCTGGAGATGAGCATGGCCCCTTGGAACACTCGTTGACCAATATTGTCTAGGAACTTGTGTTCCTTGACAGGAGGGGTAGAGGAGTGAGGTTTCGTCCTTTTTGCTTTATTTTGAGATGATTGTACCACAACTGAGTGGTGGTCAAGCTGAGATTTTTGAAAGCCAGGGGCTGACTGTACTAGATAGGTAGTGTCAGCCTTTTTGTGTACTGGGGCAATGGATACAGGATTTTCCCAGTTCTTTTTGAGGAGGTCAAGAAGAACTTGATGAATGAGAATAAAAGTGATCATTTTAGGGGCATCCAGGAACTGGAGAAGCTCCATCATCTGGTGCCTATCATCTTGCTCCGTCTGAAGCTGAAAAGGGCCCAATTCCGACATTTCCTTCACAAAATTAATGAAAGAAAGGTCCTCTGGAGGAGAACGCTTTCTACTTTCAGTAGGAGAGGGAGGTGAAGGTAAGTCATCGGTGTCTGTGGAAGTATCATCACCCCAGGAGTCATACGGATCAGCAGGCTGACCTGTAGGACGAGAAGAGGGTTGGATACCCGAAGGGCCCGGCTGAGGCTCCGAGAAAATCGAAGGAATCACCGGGGGCACCATGGACGCCTTGGGGGGCATCGGTGCCGGCATCGAAGGCATCGATGGCGACGATGTGCATATTGCCCCCGATGAATGAATTGGTGGCGAGGGACGACATGGCATCGATGACTGAGGCAATACCCCCGAAGGAGGAATGCAGAACTGTGTTTCTCCTCCCAATGAAGCTGTCATCGGGGAGCGCACCGGAGCCACCGAGGACCCGGGAATCACCGGTGGAAGGGCAGTCATGAGCGCCTCCATTCGGGATAGCAGCGGTGCCAGCGCTGCTGGAATCAGGTCGGTGACCGGTTCCACTCTCGGAGCCGGTGTCGGTGCCAGAGGAACCTGGAGTCGTTGCATCGCCTTGTCGATGGCCTCCTGGACCAGCCGGTCCAGTTCTTCCCGGAGACCTGGGGCAATCAGCCCCGGCTCCGTGACGGAAGAGGGAGGCTGAGGCACAGTCGGAGGGACCACCTTTACAGGCGGAATCACGACTCCCAAACCCCAATTGGGTGAGGGTGGACTCGATGTCCCGGTCGCAGGAGTGGTCGGTGCAGTTCCTGGACGGGGCTTCTTCGATGGTGGCTCGAACGGTGGCAAGGTCGATGATTTCGCTCCATCGACGGTCCGAGACTTACGATGCCGATGGCGATGTTTCTCCCTTCGATCCCCTTGTTCTTGAGGGGGAGAAACGGGAGTCGATGGTCGTGAAGACATTGATGGAGGGCGGTCACTGGACGGTTGTCGATGCTGGTGTGACTTCGATGGTGCCGGTTCCGATGACGTCGATGCGATGGACGGCGTCGAGGTGTGAGCACGGAAAAGGAGTCCCATCTTCTCCATTCTGGCTTTGCGACCTTTTGGTGTAATGAGGGCACATTTGGTGCAAGTCAGGACATGATGCTCACGGCCTAAACACATTACACAGACTCCATGAGGGTCTGTGATAGACATGGTGCGAGTGCAGTCCGGGCACCGACGAAACCCCGAAGCCATGGCCATAGAAAAATCGAGCCGCGGTACGGTCAACGGCCAGTAGGCCGCGAGGGCCAAACTCGACGGTAATCGACGAAAAACGGTGAAAAACTTACCGGAGTACCGCAGCCTGAGAAAAGTTAGAAAAGGGACCGCTGTGGGGTAATCTAATTTTAATTAACTCCGTGAGGAAAATTCCTGTCAGGAATCTCTTCAGAGCTCCTAAACGTGGAAAAAAGATGGGTGGAAAAAAGAAGACTGAAGGGGGACCCTTGCTGGCTGCAGGCTTAGTGCCATGCTGGGCATGCCCAGTAGGGGCCAGTCAAAGTTCTGGAAACTTTGACAGAAGTTTTCCGTGATTGAGCTCCATCCTGATGATGTCACCCATATGTGAGGACTACCATCCTGCTTGTCCTGTGAGAAAATAAAATAACAAAACGTAAGCGGACCCAAATCCGCGGGGTGTCGGGTGGGTTTCGTGAGGACTACATCCTGCTGTCCTGGGAGACCTCCTGTTACAGGTAAGCAACTCTGCTTTCTCCCAGGACAAGCAGGATTGTAGTCTTCACATGTGGGTGATTAGCAAGCTACAGGCTGACTCATAGTACAACAGGCCAATAGCAGACAACTCGTGTAGCAGGCACAATAATTGGGGTGCTATTGGCAATGATGAGGCAGCCTGAAATCACAGCAGGTAGTGGAAGGAGTTGGGGATTATACTGAAACAAAGTTCTGCAAAACAGATTAGCCAAAGGCAGAGTCTTGACAGACTTCCTTATCTAAGCAGTAGAGGGCTGTGAATGTGTGAAGAGAGGTCCATGTCGCAGCCTAGCAGATGTTGGCAATTGGTACTGAATGATAGTGTGCTACCGATGTTGCCATGGCCCTTACAAAATGTGCCTGCACTCACCCCTGGAGAGGAAGACCTGCTTCCTCATAGCAGAATTCAATACAGTCTGCTAGCCAGTTGGAGAGAGTTTGTTTGCCCACTGGAACTCACAGCTTGTTTTTGTCAAAGAAGCAAAGAGTTTGGTGGATTTCCTATGGAGTGCAGTGTGGTCTAGATAGAATGCAAGTGCACGCTTACAGTTCAAGGTGTGCGAAACCCTCTCGCCCTGGTGAGAGAGAGGCCTTGGGAAGAGTGGGCACCGTAAGAAGAAATTTAGGGTGAGTACGGAGGACCACTCGGTCACGGAGGAACCTAGTGTTGGGTGAGTATGCAACAAGGGCTTGAAACTCACTGACCCTTGTAGCAGAGGTGATGGCTGCAAGCAAAAAAATTTTCCATGTTAGAATTTTAATGTTATAGGAATGCAAAGGCTCGAACGAGGAACGCATGAGCCTTGTAAGCACTACATTTAGGCCCCATTCCATAACCAGTGATCATAGAGGAGGCTTAAGTTGTAGAAAACCCATGATAAGCCAACTCATAAAGGGTTGAGCCGTTAACAGGGCATCCCCTACTCCCTGGTGGTATGCTGAGAAGGAACTGAGGTATACCCGTGCGGAGGATGTCTGGGAACCAGAATCCAAAAGGTATCCTAGGTAGCCCAATAGAGATGGAGTGGGGCAGGAAAAAAGGGGCCAATAACTTTCTGTGCACGTCATTTGGTAAATCTTGCCCATTTCAAATGGCAAGACTTACGTATTGAAGATTGTCATGAAGCTACAAGTACCTGAGAATATCAGTGAGTCTGTGTTATGAGATTGGCCTGTAGGCAGGCGAATTGGTTCCTGGAGTGATAGGTTGAAAAGTATGGGGAAGCATACTTGTCGAGGTCAGTACGGGGTTATGAGAATCATTGAAAACCTGTACTGCTGTAGGTTCACAAGAGTTTTGGCTATAAGCAGTATCGGAAGAGACGCCTATAGGAGGCCTTTGTTGCAGGGGCAAGCAAAGGTGCCCATGGCTAACGCATTTGTATGCCTGTGTAGGGAGCAGAATCTGTCCACTCTGTGGTTCGATTCAGATGCAAGAGGTCGATGGTTGGTTGACCTCAGCGCTAGAAGATTTTGCTCGCTACACATGGATTCAGAGACCACTTGTGGGGATGGAGACATCGATTGAGATAGTCTGTTAGTATGTTCAGAATGCCTGTTAGATAAGTGGCCTGGAGATGCATGGAGTGTGCGAGGGCCTAGGCTCAGAACTGCACGGCTGCCTGGCAGAGTAGATAAGAGCCTGTGCATCCCATTTGTTTGAGTACCACAAGGCTACTATGTTGTCTGTCTGAATCCACAAAGGTTTGTGTGAGAGACAGTGTTGGAAGGCATAAAGGGCATGGCATAAAGGGCATGGCTCAAAGCTCCAGGAAGTTGATCTGAGATTTGTTATGGAACAGAGTTGACACATTTTGGGTTTGGAGGGTATTAATATGAGTTCTTCAACCCAAGTTGGATGTGACCATGGCCAAGATCATGTGAGGATTTGGTACGGGATCGGTGATATGGAGCAGGGACGAAAGCGGTGGAATGACTTAGAGCCACTGAAATTTTAGAATCCACTGAGTTCTTCTCATAGCTAGTTTGGCCATAGGAGTGACGTGGATCATGGAATCATGTGGCCCAGCAATGAAAGATTTGGTGGGCTGAGGCTATGTTGCATGCATGCAGAGATGTGGACAATTTGATAGGATGTCTACGCGGTTGTTGGGCAGGAAGGCCGTTGCGACTGTACTGCCCAGATTTGTTCTAGATTTATAGTGAGTCTTAGAGAATTTAGAGCTCCTTGTTTGGATTGACTCCTTATTAGGCAGTCGTCCAGGAAAGGAAATGCATGAATGCTGTTGTTCTTTGTAGACGAACGGCAGTCACTGCTAGGTATTTGGTGAAAAACACAAGTTGTCGAAGCTAGTTCAAATGGCAGAACTTGGTATTGAAAATTTTATTGACTCACTATGAAGCGTATAGAAGATCCAGAGAATAGAGACAACCCCCATGTTGTAGTAAGGGAAGCATGGTGCCGAGAGACATCATTCTGAACTTTTCTTTCTGAAGAAATTGAGATTTCTGAGGTCCAGGATGGGTGGAGGTCACCTATTTTCTTTGAAAGTAGGAAATAGCAGGATTAAAAACCTCTGCCTTGTTGTGTCCGGGGAATGGTATCCCAAGCCCTAGTCCTCAGTGGGGTGGACCTTTCTGATCTCTGGCAAAGGTAGAAAAATCCAGGAGCCTGCCCGACTGGCGGAGCTGGTGTAATCTGGATACCCTTTAGTCTCACGCAGGAGTGGGAGTGGTAAAAGGTCCTTCTAGCATCCCTCTTTACTGGTTTTCTAGCCGAGGAGGGAGGATTTGCAAGAAACGTAGAGAGCTATTACAGAGTCTTGCGGCGGTCTTGCAATTGAGCCACTGTTTGCTGGAGCTTGTGCATAAAGAGATTATCTGCGGTGCATGGCAGATCAGCTAGATTATCTTGGACTTTGGGCCGTAAATCAGAGGCTGTAAGCCAGATTACCATCTTGTACAGAGTCCTGTTGCTGGCAACGGGAGGACGTTTCAAGCAATCACATGTTGCTCGAATTTCACGTGGATGGCAGAGAGGTTCCCTTGGTGTTGTGTCAAACAAAGCTGGTAAATTGCAATATGTGACACCAATATGGTTCTTGGAAGATATTATGTCCTAGAACCTCCCGAAACCTCTGGTCCTTTTTAGTGACCAGGTCGAAAGGGATGGTTTCAGGCACGTCCTTAACTTAGGTCTCGATGGGATCGATGCCGAAGCGGGATTAGTGTGCCTATCGCCCCTCGAGGATCCCGGGTTAGATATAGGGGTCCGTGGAGGCTCAGAAGGACGAGTCGGTGTCGGTGACTTAGGCTGTCACTGGTAGGTGCCACAACGAGGCGGTGCCACAACGGTGTGAACATCGATGGCTCCGGTGTTAGTAGATTCTTGAAGGCATCGATGACAGCCTGACGGTTGAGGACGTTGAGCTCCTCCCTGGAAGCTGGTATAGGTAGCGCAGCTATAGGGGGAGACAGACTAGGCATTACTGGCACTTCCACATGAATCTGTGGTGGCTCAATACCCGGCACCGGTGTCGGTGGGGAACACCTCGGGTGCAGAGGAGCATGGAGACTCTTATACCTGGTCCTGCTTCGCAACTGGCTCAATGGACATTGATGCCAATGTGGTATCAGTGCCGGCACCAAACGTGGAACCACATCGGTGCCGGCGACAATGTTTCCCTCGGTGCTTGGCCCGGTCATTCTCCACCACCGAGTAAACTGCCACCAATGTCCAGAATGGTGAAGGTAATGGACAGTTACCATGGCAGTGATGATGTTTCCCTCAGTGCTTGGCCCGGTCATTCTCCAGCACCGAGGAAGATGCCAACGATGTCATGGATGGCATTGGTGATGGACGGTCACCGTGCTGGTGATGATGATTCCTACGGTGCTCGGCCCAGTCATTCTCCAGCACCGAGGAAGATGCCTTCGCTGTCTCAGATGGCATTGGTGACGGACGGTCACCATGCCTCTAGTGCTCTTGGCATTGTTTGTTGTCCAAGGATTACAACGGGCTCTGGTTTAGAACCCGAAGTATGGAGCATTTTCTTTAGTCGAGAGCATTGATGGAGGTACCGATGGCGACTTCGATAGTATCGACAGCATCAATGGTGGCATCAAAGGCATCGATGGAAGCACCAATGACATCGCCCGAGGCATCGATTTGATGGGGACATCAACGGAATCAATGGGGCTATCGACGGAATCGATGGGGGCATTGACGGAATCAATGGGGGTGTCGACAGAGTTGATGGGCATCGATGGGGCATTGACGGCATCAACGGGGCGTGGACAGCATCGATAGCGGCCCTGGCAGCAATGGGAACCGTGGACATCCCAAACCCTCTAGCCCCGATGGACCCGGTGGAGGTTCGCAGCAAGGACACTCGCGGGTATCATGTGGCGGACCGAGGGTGAAAAGAAGGCCGCAATTCGGTTGGTAACCCGGAGGAACCATTAGTGAGGTGACAGGAACTGACCGAAAAACAGGGCATAATACTCACCAAGCGTTGAAGAAATGTACGCAAAGGGAGACCCGTGTAGGGAAAATTATTTGTGAAGTAAAACTTCAAGTGTTTCCGTAAGGAAAAGTTGTGAGAAAAATCTCACAGAACTAAATGCAAGGCAAACTGCATCGTGGAAAAAAAGAGACTGAAGGGAGACCCCTGTGGACACAGGGATCATGGCATGCTGAGCATGCTCAGTGTGCTCAGTGAGCCAGTCAAAGCTTTCTAGAAACTTTGACAGAAAAGTTTTCCATGATAGGACTCCGTCCAGTGACGACACCCACATGTAAGGACTACCATCCTGCTTGTCCTGGGAGAAAGCATGAAACAAGCACAGGGGAACTCTGAAGGAGTGGTAGGGATTGTGAAACTGGGCAAACTATATAGGCCATATGATCTTTTTTCTATTTATCTATGTCCACTGGATTACTCAATTTTGTTTCAGTCCAGAGTTGGGAAAACAGGAGGGGGTAAGGATGACATTTAGAGAAAAATGGGAAGTATTGAAATTGGGTTTGGAATTGTCTAATGACTGTGAAGGTTTATTGTTATAATTTAAAATAGTTCAGATGATGAGACTTTTGGTGATCTATCACCCTCCAGATTGTAATCAAGATAAAAAGAGAAGTCTGCACTGCATGTGTATGGCATGTGTTGCCTATTTGCATGGGGTTTTTAAACCACCTATTAGATAATTATGTTATTCAGCAAGTAAATTTCCCTACACATGTGAGAGGTTTTACACTAAATTTAGTTTTTGTCTCAAATATGTTAAGGAATGAAGGAGACCTGAGATTGTTGGATTCTCAGGTGGTCCCCTTGACTGACCACCATGTGGTATCTTTTATATGTTCTTTTGACAGTATATCTTCTATTCCAAGAGAAATTTATATGATGCCGAAGAAGCTCAGCAGAGGGAAAACTGAAGAAAAATTTAGTCATTTGATGGGGAAATGTATAGGGAAAGGAGGTGAAAGTTCAGTTGAAGTGTGTCAGATTGGAATAAGAATATAGTAGAGATTCCATTAACTTAATTTATGTATTTGGATATTTTACCTTCTTATCCTAAAATGCCCAGAATGGATTACATTTTTACATTCATAATAAAGCGAAACAAACAACAACCAACTAAAATAGCAACTCTGAAGTCACAAGTGATGAAATTTTCCTGAAAGGCCCCCTGGTTTATGATATCATAAGTTCTTAGTTAGAGGACTGGAGTGAAAGTGGATTAATCTTCATGATGAACTTAGTAGGAGACAATAGAGGACAGCAGCTAATGGTTACTATATGGAGACCTTCAAAGTGAAAAAGAAATGCTAATAATTTATGGGAGTTATTCTCCTCAGTTGACAAGTTGTAGGACAAAGATGTGTTGCACAGTGGTGATTCAGCACTGAAGCTGATATATTTTTTTTAATTTATATTCCATTTTTGGCACTTCAAAGTGGATTATATTCAGGTATTATATGTGATTTCCTATCCCAGAAGGCTTAAAATCTAAGGGCCTGATTTATTAAAGATTTTCTCCCATTCTGTGTCTATGTGAAAAATGCTTAGTAAATGAGGCCCTAAGTTTTTGTAACTGAGGCAATGGAGGGTGGGTGAATAGTGAGCAGTAAATGCTGTTGGTTCTCCTAGATATGACCTTGGCCTTTGACTTGATTGACCAATTGATCCTCTTAGATAGATGTAAATGCCTAGGGCATAGAGATTAAGTGATCCATTGAATTACATCCTTTTTCTCAGATAGGTCAGAATGGTAGGCTGTAAAAGTAGTTTCATATCCTTGTTAAATGTGTTTTGTGGGATCCCTCAAGATTCTCCTCTATCACCCCTTCCTTCCAATGTGTTAATGCAGCCTTAGAGACAACTGTGCTGATGAGGCTTGATCAATCCAGGGTTTATGCTGTACATTCCGAGGCAATATATTATCCAAGAGCATGAGATACTATCAAACACTTTTTATAGTCAATCCATGCTATACTGAGGTTTTGATCTTTCTTATAGCTGTCCATAATGGCTTTATTCGGTATCAACTAGTCTACA